>NC_059429.1:10443439-10464221 GCF_021028975.2 Sphaerodactylus townsendi
CTACTTCACAGGGTGTCTGTTGTGAGGGGGGGAAGGGCAAGGAGATTGTCAGCCCCTGTGAGTCTCCTTGCAGGAGAGAAAGGGGGGGATATAAATCCAAACTCTTCTTCTTCTTCTTCAAAGCCGTCCACTTGGGCTCTTCTGTGCTCCCAAGTGGATGTGGACGCCCGGCCTACCTTAATCCCTTGCCTAGGGGCGAGCTGCGGGGTCAAACACACTTTGCACATGCTCAGGAGCACAGCTGTCTCTGACACACACACACACACACACACACACACACACACACACACACACACACACACACACACACACACACACACACACACATTTTACCGCTAAGCCGAAAATTAAAAGCCCTTGAGCTGACGACCTGACGGATGGGCTCCATCCGATGGCCGATTTTCACTATGCCCCTCCCTATTTATCTTATTTAGTAAGCATCAATGCAAGGGGCTAGTCCGTTTTAACTAGGTGATGCACAGGAACGATCTGGAAAGGCCAAGTCTCACGATGAAAGCCAGGTGAGGTAGCCAGCATCGTTTAGCGGTTAAGAGCAGCAGACTCTAATCCGGAAACCCGGGTTTAATTCTCCACTCCTCCACATGAAGACCGCTGGGTAACCTTGGGCCAGTCTCAGTTCTCTCAGCACTCTCCCAGCCCACACGGTGGTGGGAAAGGGCGAACTGCCCCTGAATTCCTCTTGCTTGAAAACCCTACACAGGGTCGCCGTAAGTCACCTGTGACTCCATGGCACTTTCAAAACAAATCAGCCTGCAATATTTTTAGCCCCACGATACCTTTTCTACATTCATGTGTATGCTTTTGTGGGTGACAGGGGGGGGCTTATCTGGTGAACTAGATTAGCTTGTGCACTCCAACACATGCCAGCTGGGGGGAAGGCAGAGGTGGCAAACGGGTGTCTTCCCTAGGAAGATACCAGCCCGTGATGTTTTGATCCCCGCCCCCCTCTGCAAAAAATTGGCCCACTTCTGACAGGGGGAGAAGTGGGGACTGTATCCCACCGCTTCCTATGAGGATCACATCTCATCAATTTATGATTTGATACTGGAGAGTGGGATTATGGGTCACTTTCACCCTGCCCTTGCCCTGGTGGGTAAAGACAAGGGCACGCTACGTTATTAAAATGGAGCCACGTTCCAGCTCTTATGAAAATACCCAGGGCTTTCGAGAAACAAATTTACCATCCCCCCCCCCCCCGCTTCTCATCTTGAATGCATTACCGAGAAAGATAGGGGGGGGGGGGGAAGAGAAATAAAGAAGGGGGTCACTTGATACCCCTGAGGCCGAAGCATTTGTTGGAAGTATATTTTCATCTAGATTTAAAAAAAAGAAACTTGAACGCATTTCAATCGGACAAAAAAGCTCCCCTCGGATCAAGCGGCCCGGGGTGTTTAAGGCGGCCGGGCATAAATGCAGCGAAAGGGCTGTGAATTTTGAAGGGGGGGGGGGGCTCCCCCAAGCTGAGTGCCGCTCAGGTCGGTGAGCTGGATTTGATTGCTCCCCCCCTTTCCCCAAGAAACACCTTGCAAGCAAAATGAAGGAACCAAGCCTGTAGCCCACCCCGACCTAAAAGAATGTACGTTGCGACAATGGCAAGTAACTTTTGAAAAAGTAGATTCTCCCTGGTGACATAGAGAGACCCCCCCCCCTCACCCCAAAATGCACTTCAACCCGATCTCTCTCTTCCAAACTCCTTCCGCAGAAGCAGAGAGTTTCTTACTACAGGACAAAGAAGGCCTCCTGGCCCTCCCCCCCCCCTCACCCACCCCCTTTCTTTCCCCGCCCCCTTTTCCTCCACAACTCCTTCCACCCCCACCAGCAAACAGGGCCGCTGATGTTCCTAAGAGGGTCATCTAGTTTATGAGACCCTCGCAGAACCTTTATTTGAACACAACACGTCGGACGGAGGAGCAAGAAAGGTAAAGAGGGTTCAAAACTTTGCAGACAAAGTTTTTTTTGGGGGGGGGAAGGTGCAGCCTTACCCGCGAGCCCCCCCCTAAAAAAAAGTTTACGATCTTCTCACAGGCGCACGCGCGCGCACACAAAGGGACTCGGGAGATGTTTAGCACACAAGTCACTCATAGTAGAAAGCATATTATGGGCCCCTTCCATACTTCTCTCTTTGGTTTCGGCGTGGCTGAAGACACAGACGAATCTTGCCCAAACAGCTGCTGTCTCTGGCAACATCCCTGACGACCCCCCCCCCCGCTCAAAAAAAAAGCCTTCGTGATCTCCTGTACTGCAGGAAAATGCACATATGGAATTTTTTGAGGGGTGCGCTTGTGTCTCTGCCTGAGTTCACGGGGCCGTTGCCCATGCCAGAACGCCGGTTCTCGTCCAGACAACCCCGTAGGAGAATCTGGGCCAGCCTTCCCACTTGGAAACTGGCACTGAAGACCAGGGCGCCCCCCCCCCCCCCACCAACCCCCCCCCCCGCCCACCCTCTTTTCTCCCCCCCCCCCCCCCCCCCCCCCCCCGCGTTGAGTCCTTCTGCAGAGCAACACTCCAGAAATGGGGTCTTCCAGTTGGGTCAAGGGAGGCCTGGGAGGGAATGGCACACGTGCCCCCTCCCCATGCCACAAAAAGGGTCCCCTCTGCCCTGCCCAATTCACCCCCAGATATCCCCCCCGGGGCTGTTGCCAAAACAGAACCCCCCCTCCCCCAAAAGCGACCAAGTCCACGTCATGGCCATGCCCAGGGGCCGACCCCCGGTGCTCGAAAGGCCACTTGTGAGGTTTTGGAGCCCAGCCCGTGGATTTGACACCGGGCAACCGGGGAGCCCGTTTGGGCATACGCCCACGCGAGGCCGGTCCACTCCAGAGGGCTGCGCCCAGCGCCCACAGCGTTTCGAGGCGGCCTGCACCATCACGCACAGGAGCTCCCAAAACAATCCAGCCAGGAACCCCAAACCTGTTTGGGGAAGCTGGGTTCAGGGCAAAACAGGAATGGAGGAAGAGGCCAATCGGAGCGGATGCTCAGTTACACTTGGCAGCCCCCTCCCTGAAGACCCCCTCCTTACCTAATAATTTAGGGTCCTGAAAAGCCAGAGGGGGGCTCTGTGCTACTCCGTGGACGTGAGGGGGGGGGGATTATTCATGCCACAAAGACCTCCACGCAACATTGCCATTCTTTTAACAGTTTCTCCCTGTTGCTAACTTTTTAACCAATAGCTGAATGCTTTTAAGGTGTGCGAGTTGGGAGGGGGGGGGGGAGAAATTATGGACTATAGAGACGATAGGAAGAGGAAATAAAAGATCTTGGATCTAAGGGGGAGTCTTCAGGGGGTGTCAAAGTATCATGACCCCCCCCCCTAGGGAATTGGGTGGGGGGGAGAGAAGAGAATGCTTTTAAGAGTCTGGTCTGCAAAACTCGACGGCACCCGACACCTTGCACGTTGGGATAATATTTTTTTTTAAAGTTTGCAACCGATCAAGTTTGTGTCAAATGAACTTCCCCGAGTAAAAGGGGGGGGGGGCGCGTTTCTGAGCCACCATAAAAGCCCCACGGGAATTTCACGCCCGCGTTCCAAGTGGAAAAGAAATCACACACAAACACACCCCAATACACACACGACGTGGCCGCCTCTTCCCAAATACAATAAACTCCACGAGGCACGAAAGTGGGGGGGGGGGTGAGGGAAGAGGGGCTCTCCTTCTCTCTTGTCCGGCCCTCCCCCCAAAAGCTCAACTTTGTAACAGTTCAGAAGGAGTCGTAAGAAAGTCTTTCCGACCCCCCCCCGCCCACCCATAAGCAGGAGAGGGGGAAAGAAAGCAAGGAGTCCCCCACCCCATGAAGTTTAATGCGACTTCCGGGGGGGGGGAGAAAAGGAGAAAGAAAGGAGCGACAATGGGAAGGGGGGGGTGCAGGAATCCCCCCCTCGAAAAATATGGAGGGTAGGATTTGAGACTGGAGGGGAGCGAGGGAACAGTCGGGGAGATTTACCCCCCCCTAAAAATAGTTCCGTGAAGGGAGGAGTTTTTTAAAAAAAAAACAGATCCCCCCAAATTAGAAAACGGCAGCCCCTCCCCCTCTCACGACTTACCTGCTCAGCGCTGCGGATGAGGGGAGCACATCCAACGGAGCCGCGTCCGCAAAGATCCGGGGCGCAGCCGGGGGGGGGGGCAAGCCCGCAGCGCCCCGGTTCCCCCTTCCTGCCTTTCCTATTGTTCTCCCGGCGGCGGCCGAGGCGGCGGCGGCGACTTTCCAACGTAGCGAACGGAAATGGCTACACTGTAGCCAGAGGATCAAAGCGTCTCGGTCCCCCCCGACGTTCGATGCGGCCCCTGATTAAAGGCTCCCCCAACGTTCGGCCGGCGCTCCCCCGCGGGCGCGATCAAAGGCTCCCCCAACGTTCCATCCGCTCCGAAAGTAAAAGTCCTGCCCTCGCGCGGGGCCTCCAGTTAGCGCCGACTTCGGCGGCGGCTCATGGTGCCTTTCTGGTCCCCCCCCCTCGCCCTCCCACCCCCCGGCTCCCCCCGGATGGCAGCCGCCGCTGGCCGCGACTCCCGCTCGAGCTGGGGCGGCCGGAGAGGGAGGCGGACGAGCGCCCCCTTCTCCTCCTCCTCCTCGCCGCCGCCGCTTCCACACAGGCACACAACACGCACGGATCGCAGCCTGGCTTTGCCCCCTCCTTCTCCTCCTCCTCCTTCCCTATCCTCCCCCCCTCCCCTCCCCTCCCGCCCGCCGTATCCTTCCGCCGCAGCAGCCTCCAGGAGGGCAGCTGCACAAGCAAGAAAAAAAAGGAGGGGTGAAAAGAAGAGTGGGGCTGCTGCCCACGAGGCTCCTTTCCCTCCTCCCCCCAAAAAAATCTTTGGGAAGGGGGAGGTCCGGCGCTCGGCTTCGACGCTCGGGATCCGCGCAAAAGTCGGCAGTTTCCACCCTCCCCCCCCCTTTTTTCTCCTAAATATTTGGGATTGTGTAAGAGAAAGGATCCGGGGTACGAGTTCCTACTGGCCCTCCCCGCAGCATTTCAAAGAAGCAACTACCACCACCACCACCCCCGGCCTGGTTCCCAAAACGGGTCTCCGTTCGGAAACGAATTGGAAACTGAGAATCCTGGTCTCTTCCTGCACTAGATCCACAATTCAGCAGATCTTTTGGACTCCTCCCCCCCCCCCCCCCCCATCCCGAGAGTAGGAAAGATCACCAGAGGACCCCTCTAGCCGGATGAGTCCACAGAACCACACGCCACCCGCAAATGCTCAGGGCTGAGCGCCCCACTTGGGCCTTCCCGCAAAGAGTTTTTATTTAACCGCGATTTCTGCCCTGGGTTGAGACACATCCCATAATTCCCCCCGCCCGGAAGTCCACAGAGCAAGGGAGACCTTGCAGCAAATGAATAAGATTCCCAGGCATGCCCAAAAGGACCCTAGAACTGTCCCTCAAACCTCTCCGGTCTTACCTAGCCAATACCCTATAGTGCGGATGGCCCTAAACTTCCACCCCAGGACCCTAAAACCCTTTTGCGGGCCTGCCTCGCTTTCCTTTCTGGGTTCACTGCCCTGCCTCAGTCTATCCTGCCATACAGGGCCGTCTTAAGAGCACTATAGGCCTCTGGTCAAACCAGTACATGAGATACATGTTGCAGAGGTGACCGGCATACTAAATCGGAGGCTGATGCCAACGTCCACTGGGGATCCTAAAAGAATCACATTAATATTGTTCATTGTCTTTAGTAAAACACACATGCTAAATATGCGTTTTCAAATAGCAAATATTTATAGTATGGTGTGGTATAGTACAGTGTATAGTATTTATTTATTTATTTATTTATTTATTTATTGTTGCATTTTTATACCGCCCTCCCCCGTATAGTGTAGTACAGTGTATAGTATGGTATAGTATGGTATAGTGCAGGGGTAGGGAACCTTTAACACTCAAAGAGCCATTTGGACCCGTTTTCCACGGGAAAAGAAAACACTTGGAGCCGCAAATAATTTTTGACATTTAAAATAAAGATAACACTGTATATATTGGGTTTTTTTTTAACCTTTTACTCCACTCATTCTGAGAAGCGCATGGATGCGCCCGCCCTATAAATTGCAGGGGTGGGCAGGACAGGAAAAACCGGCGGCTCGGCCTACCCGGCCAGCCAGAAGAAGCACCCGCCCGCTCTCCAACGGCCCAGGTGGAAGAGCCAGGCCGTGGCATGGCCCCAGCCAGCCAGCCCGAAGACGGTGTCTTGTCCTGCCCTGCTGCCTGCAGGAGGCGGGCAAGGATGAAACCAGTGACTCGGCCTTGCCGGTTGCAGGGAAAGCGCTTGCCCCGCTCCAACGGGGCAGGCAGGAGGAGGGGAAGCCAGCGTCAGCCCAGCCAGCTGCGGGCAATTGGTTACACCCAGCTCTGCTGCCTGCAGTGAGGGCAAGGATGAAACCGGCCAGTTCGGCTAAAATTGGAGCCATAGTCCACCAAGGACAGAAGGGGCGCGTCCTTGACTCTCGAGGGCCTGAGTTCCCCTATGCCCTGGTATGAATTAACACTTATAAGGATAGTTTAATATAATATAGTATAATATAATAATAGTATAATATAAGATAGTATAATAAAATATAGTGTAGTACAGTGTATAGTATAGAATATACTATATAGTATAGTATAGTATAGTGCAGTGGTGGTGAACCTATAGCACTCTCAGGTATTCATGGACGCTGTTCCAATGGCAGCCCCTGCCAGCACTTGTGGCCAATTGGAGTGTCATGGGAGTTCCCAGCCACCACTGAGCCCATGTGAGTGTATAGTAGGGATGGCCAGCCTGTGGTGCTCCCAGGTGCTCATGGACTACTGATCCCATCCAGCCCCTGCAAGCATGGCCAATTGGAGTGCCATGGGTTCGCCACCACTGGTACCCGTTGCAGGTAGGGACCAGCCAACCTATGGTGCTCCCAGTTGTTCATAGACTACAATTCCCATCAGCCCAGGCCATGCTGGCAGGGGCTGATGGGGAGCACCATAGGTTGGTCATCCCCTGGTGTATAGTACACTATGGTATTATTAGTGTGTGTATGGTTAATGTGGGTATTTATAGGTTTTACTTGATGAAATGCTACTAGTGTGTTTTAAAGGAGTTTTATTATCATTTACTAATTTCAAGCACGGGGTTGTATTTTATTGTGCATTGGTGCTTATTGGCACAGCCAAGAGCCCTTGGAGATTTAGGCGGTCCTATGAGAGCTAATTAATTAAAATAATATGTCAGATTTCAGAAGGCAGCCCTGCTGGGATCAGCAGGAATACTACGCCGATACATTACAACTTCCCTAGGCCTCTAGGTGAGGTTCGAGTTGCGTGAAGACCAACAACCAACTAAAGATCTAGCGGCTGTGGAATCTACAATAATAATAGCCAATAATAGCGTGTAATAATAATAATAATAACAATAACAACAACAACAACAACACAGTGTCATGCATAGGTGTCAAACTTGCGGCCCTCCAGATGTTATGGACTACAGTTCCCATCATCCCTTGCCAGCACCATTCTGGCAGGGGGTGATGGGAATTGTAGTCCTCAATCCTGGCTTTTGTGGAGGGGAAGCCTTACAGATTGACCCGCCTATAGAGTATAGTATAGTGTATGGTATGCTATGGTATAGTACAGTATGTAGGCTAGAATAGTACAGTGTATTGTATAGTGTATATAGAATGGTATAGTAGAGTATAATTTACAGTATAGTATTTATTTATATATCTACAACAAGCCACAACAGACCTAGATTAGCATGGGGCCCCTACACTCCTGGGGGCCCAGAGTTTGAACCTTCTGTATACTTAAGTTAAGGCATCCCTGGCTTGTAAATTACTTGCGCATGGCTCCATTTCCCCTGAATCAATTAACATCTCAGCATATATCTCCACCATCATTTGTGGGTTGGTAAGGTCCCAAAGCCCAGAAACTTGGGAGGGTGCCAAAATGGGCACCCCCCGCTGTTATGAGAACACTTCTCCCATAACAGCTACCTGTTCAAGCACATGACCTTGCGTGGGGGTATGTCTAAGGGGCCATTGAGTCACAGCCAAGCCTTGGCAAGCCCTTAGGTTTTTCAAGGCCAGAGTAGTTAAACAGTGGTGTGCCACTTCTCCTGCAGAGCCTTCCTCGGTGGCCTCCCATCCAAGTACCCGCATTACTTAGCTTCGGAGAACTGATGTGGGATCAGAGCTTCAGCTATGTGTACGCCCCCTCCCGCCTCGGCCCACAACCCTACTAAATTATATCTGTGCCCAGACCAGCCAATGAACAAAGGAGCCATAAATGTCTCCAGGGCGACGCCCCGTAGTCACCCCAGTCGTCAATGTAACCTGTCCCCCCCCCAAAGCATGAGACCCACGTGTCCTAAACTTGACCTCTGTGGGCATCTATTGAACCCGCAAATCTGTGCAGTAGCACCCTATTTCATATGGGTGACACTAGATCAGTGGAGGCGAACCTATGGCACTCCAGATGTTCATGGACTACAATTCCCATCAGCCAATTGGCCATGCTGGCAGGTTCGCCACCACGGCACTAGATTGCTCTGGAATGGTACCAGGTGAGAGCACGTTCGTAGGTCAATTCCTCTAGCCTAGGAAGTCTGGATCCAGATGATACACATGTGAGACACCTGGGCATCTCCATCATTCCCATCTCACCTGTTCCGAAACAGAGTAGGCCCTGCAGGACTGGACTAAGTGGCCCTGCTCCAACCCCCAGCCCCAGAAACAGGTGGAACGATGACACACTCCCCTAGGTGTTTTTTTTTAAACAAGTGCATTTGTTAAATGGAGATAGATTTTTGCCCCTGGAGATGCAGGCTTGACAACCACTAATAGACTGCTTCTGTACGTGGAGGTTTTTAAAAACTAGATTATGCACCTCTATGGATTTGCAGAATCCAGTTTTTTTAAAAAAAATTTTTAAAGTTGGGGTTAGTGGCTGTTACTGTATCTTTCAGTTATTAAGTGGTCTTCAGATACTGTATTTGCACTGACCCCCATTAGACCCCTTGTGGTTTGCAAAGAGTACAGAATATACAGAATATATCTTATATTCCGTATAAGAGTATGGAATATACATAAACACACGCTGAGTATGGAATATACATATACACACGTATGTATGTACATTCCGTGCATACATTCATAGGTGTATATATCTGCATGTATGTGTATTTCAATACACACACACATGTATATATGTGTATGTATACATGTATGTGCGTGTATATAGTCTTGCACCCTATTTGCTCACTGGAAGGAGTCATGCTGATTAATAATTACAACCCAAATGGAACATGCTTTCATTTAAAACAGCCATCACGCAACCCCTCCCCCCAGAGGAGGCGGATCAATGGCTTTTTAAAAGGGTAAAGGGCGGGGCCTAGAAGAAGTGTGCGGAGCCTGGGAGGAGCAACGCGACGGGGGTGGAATCCCAGGCACTATGTTTCCTAGCGGAGGGACACCGCTTAGGTCGACGTAGAGGAAACGGCAGCAGCAGCAGCAGCGTGACGAAATGGGAGCACCGAAGAGATGGAATGATAAGGCCGCGGGGCAGCATCCAACGAGAGGGCGCGGCGGTCCGGAGTAGCAAGCGAGCAGGCCAATGGGAGCCGTCCCTCTTTTCTCTCGTCGCCCCGCCCTTCTGACTGTCTGCCTAACCCTGCGAGCCCTTCTTCGCCCACTGAGCCAAAGGAGGAGGCCCTGCCAGCAGCTGCTGGGCTGTTACGTTTGTCGTCGCCCGCCCGCGCCGTTCTTGTGCGGGTGAAGAAGATCTCTTGTTTAGCACTTTGGCTAGTAAGGAAAATTAATTGCGGGGGAGGTGGAAGGATTTATGAATGGGAAATTAACACAAGATGTGCATTCTAGTTATGAAATAGTCTAGAAATATATTTAGCGAAATTCAGAATGTAGCACGCTTCAGTTTTTCAATGATGGGTAATAAATATGTTTTGTAAGATCTATACGTTCTATATTTTTGTGAACATTTAAGGATTAATAAATCAGAGAGTATAATGCATTTGCATTAGGTTTATACTGTGCGATATTATACTATCTGCAATGCATTTTGAAAAATAAAAATTTAAAGCATTTGCTTTTTGAAAAAAAATAACAACCATCACTTGTGATTTGTCCTCGCAGAGTTGCCAACCTCCAGTTGAAGCCTGGAGACGCCCCAGAATTACATTTCCTCTCCAGATCTCCGGGATTCCCCAACCTGAGTCAGACAACTCAACCCTCCCTCCCCCTCTGCTGGCCAGGAATACTTGACAAGGGAGGGACTTATGCTTAGCTATCTGGACATTGCTTGGCTTATTTAGAGACTCTTTGTAGCCTGGTTGCACAAATTCAGCAATCCCAGCACAGCAGGAATTCCAGCAACTTCATTTCTATAAGAACTAGCCTGCTGGATCAGACCAAAGTCCATCTAGTCCAGCACTCTGCTACTCGCGGTAGCCCACCAGGTGCCTTTGGGAGCTCACCTGCGGGATGTGAAAGCAATGGCCTTCTGCTGCTGCTGCTCCTGAGCACCTGGTCTGCTAAGGCCTTTGCAATCTCAGATCAAGGAGGATCAAGATTGGTAGCCGTAGATCGACTTCTCCTCCATAAATCTGTCCAATCCCTTTTTAAAGCTAAAACTAGGCGACATAGGGCTTTTGATAGGGTTGCCAACCTCCAGATGAATCCTGGAGCTCTCCTGGAATTACAGCTAATCTCCAGCCAATAGAGGTCGGTCCTCCTGAAGAAAATGTATCTGTGCATGTATTTATTTATTTGTATTATGTATTTGTAGCTGCCCTCTCCCCGAAGGTCTCAGGGCAAGTCACAGTCCAAGATAAAAAGCATACTTTTTTGATGTACCTAAAAGCAATTACAATACATCACGCTATGACAGTGAACACTGAGTCCATAAAACCTACCCAATTTCACATAACTTATTAAGATTTTGGGTGCTGTGTGGTTTCCGGGCTGTATGGCCGTGTTCTAGCAGCATTCTCTCCTGACGTTTCGCCTGCATCTGTGGCTGGCATCTTCAGAGGATCATTAAGATTGATTTTTTCAAAAACCAAAAATGGTAAAAGGTCTACGAAGAGAGGCTTTGGAAGCTGGGGATATTTAGTCTGGAGAAGCGTAGGTTAAGGGGGGACATGATAGCCACTTTTAAATATTTGAAGGGACGTCATGTCGAAGAGGGGGCAAGCTTGTTTTCTGCTGCCTCGGAGATTAGGACACGGAGTCATGGATTCAAGGTGCAGGAAAAGAGATTCCACCTAAACATTAGGGAGAACTTCCTGACCGTCAGGGCTGTGCGACAGTGGAATTCACTGCCTCAGAGAGCGGTGGAGTCTTCTTCTTTGGAGGTTTTTAAACAGAGGCTGGATGAACATGTGTCGGGAGTGCTTTGATTGTGTGTTCCTGCATGGCAGGGGGTTGGACTTCATGGCCCTTGCGGTGTCTTCCAATTCTATGATTCTATCAGCAACACCTATTTAAAAATCCATATTACCAGAAGAGGGGAAATCATCTCTTCAGCCAAAGGCCAGGGAAAATAGGTGTGTCTTTACTAGGTTTCCAAATGCATCTAAAGAAGATGCTTGGCACATCTTGGGAGGGGGGCAGATAATTCCACAACCTCGGGGCCACCACTGAAAAAGCACTGTCTCCAGTGTCCACTTATTTTTTTAGGACTGAAGGCGGTGGTACCACCAGAAAGGCTTCATCTGCTGATTTTAGGACACAGGCAAGTTGACATGGGAGAAGATGTTCCTTTAGATACCTGGGGCCCAAGTCATTTAGGATCTCACAAGTGGAGCAAAACACCTTGAATTGGGCTCGGTGCTTTGATGGGCTTGAGTGATACCCTGCTGCAATAACTCCTCCAAAATCCCCAGAAATTTCCCTACTTGGAATTGGCAACGCAAACCACACTTTATCCCAAATAACTACAAAGAGTTTGCAGGGGGGAACGTTTTAGAGCACAGGTGTCAAACTCGCGGCCCTCCAGATGTTCATGAACTACAATTCCCATCAGCCCTTGCCAGTGTAGCCAATGCTCACATTGGGAGGGACTAATGGGAATTGTAGTTCGTGAACATCTGGAGGGCCGTGAGTTTGACACCCCTGTTTTAGAGTATTTATCATGAACGGCACCACAGCTGCTCTATTAGATGCCCTTTTCGCCACCTGCCGTTGCTCCGGTGCCTTTTAAAAGACCCAGATGTTGCTGATATAGGACAGTGCTATCAAGCTGTGGCCGGCTTATGGCGACCTCGTATGGTTTGCAATGCGATAGGCCAGGGGTCTGCAACCTGCGGCTCTCCAGATGTTCATGGACTGCAATTCCCATCAGCCCCTGCCAGCATGGCCAATTGTGCTGGCAGGGGCTGATGGGATTTGTAGTCCACGAACATCTGGAGAGCCGCAGGTTGCAGACCCCTGCGATAGACAAACAGGTGGTTTGCCATTGCCTGCCTCCGTTTGGATACCTTGGGCTTCCGTAGTCAGGTGGGCAGGGGGCCCCCCTTGGCCACCAGTGAAGGATAGCACTAGGGCTGCCAGGTTCTGGTTGGGAAACTCCTAGAGATTCAGGGATGGAGCCCTGTGACAACAGAGACCTCAGTGCGGCGCACTCACTGCCCCAGAAGCCACCCTCCAAAGCACACATTTTCTCCCGGGAAACTCATCTGGAGATGGGCTGTAATTTCAGGAATTCCCCAGGTTCTGCTTCACCCCCTGAGATTAGGGCCCTGCGGAACTCCTTACCACTTGAGATTAGGGTCTTGTGGAACACTTGACCACCTGAGATTAAGACCCTGCAGAACTCCTTACCACCTGAGATTAGGGCCCTGCGGAACATTTTGCCACCTGAGATTAAGACCCTGCGGAACTCCTTACCACCTGAGATTAGGGCCCTGCGGAGCTCCTTACCACCTGAGATTAGGGTTTTGTGGAACACTTTACCACCTGAGATTAGGGCCCTGCGGAACTCCTTACCACCTGAGAGTAGGGTCTTGTGGAACACTTTACACCTAGGGTAGAGACCCTCTGGAACTCCTTACCACCTAAGATTAGGGTCTTTTGGCCAGACACCACCTGAGAGATTAGGGCCCTGCAGACTCCGCCACCACCCCACAAATTAGGGTCTTGTGGAACACTTTACCACCTGAGATTAGGGCCCTGCAGACTCACCCACCACCTAGGATTAGGAGTTTTGTGGGGCATACACCCACCCCTGAGATTGGGGGCCCTCTGGAACTCCACCCCACCACCTGAGTAGAGACCCTGCTGGAACTCCTTACCACAGAGATTAGGGGTCTTTGTGGGACACTTTTACCACTAGGGGTTAAGACCCTGCGGAACTCCTTACCACCTGAGTTTAAGACCCTGCAGAACTCCTTACCACCTGAGATTAGGGTCTTGTGGAACACTTTACCACCTGAGATTAAGACCCTGCGGAACTCCTTACCACCTGAGAGTAGGGCCCTGCTGAACTCCTTACCACCTGAGATTAGGGCCCTGCGGAACATTTTACCACCTGAGATTAAGACCCTGTGGAACTCCTTACCACCTGAGATTAGGGGTTTGTGGAACACTTTACCACCTGAGATTAGGGGTTTGTGGAACTCCTTACCACCTGAGATTAGGGGTTTGTGGAACACTTTACCACCTGAGATTAAGACCCTGCAGAACTCCTTACCACCTGAGATTAGGGTCTTGTGGAACACTTTACCACCTGAGATTGGGGCCCTCCGGGATGTGATAAAATTCTGCAGGGCCTTGAAAACAGAGATGTGCCAAGTCCATGGCAAGGGCAGATACAATCTGTCACCTGGCCTCTCCATCCCATCCCCTCCTTTTCCCTCCCCCGTTCCTCATTTCTTCTTCCCTCCCCTCCCCTCCCCTTCCTTTATATGGATTAGGAATAGATAGATTTTCGGAATTAGGAGTTGGGGGGAGTTGGGTGTTGTGTACTTATTTGGAGGTCCCACTCCCGGCATTTACATTAGTGGGAAACCCAAAGAATTTATATCACCAGGATGATTTAATTCGAGATCTCTGGATGACGTTGTTTTTTTTTTAAGAGGATATGTGTTGATTGTCGGATTGTTTCATTGATTATATTTATATTTACACGATGGCGTTGTGGTTCGCTGCCCTGAGCTCGGCTTGCCATGATAAGGCGGTGTCTAAATTTAAAATAAAGCAAAAGTAAAGAAAGGTATCCCTGCTCCAAGGTTGTCTCCCATCCAAGTACTAACTAACCACCTTGACCCAGCTTAGCTTCCAAGGTTGTATTCTGCAGGTCAGGGCTACAGAGGTTAGCAGCTGGTAACTTGGCCTGCAGTTTCCTGGTGGTTTGGTTTGGCGGTTTGATCTGCTCTTGGATTTCCTTCTCATTGGTTTGGCGGTTTGATCTGCTCTTGGATTTCCTTCTCATTAGTTTGGCGGTTTGATCTGCTCTTGGATTTCCTTCTCATTGGTTTGGCGGTTTGATCTGCTCTTGGATTTCCTTCTCATTGGTTGAATCTGTGTTCCGCACCACCATTTATCCCTCAAGTGAAGGGGCACTCAAAAAGATCTCTGGCTACCTTTATGCATTCCTATGTTTAGATTGTCAGTTTAACGTGCACAGATTGGTATGAATTTATACCTGAACCACCACAAGGAGACGATCCATGTTAAAATCCAAACGGCATGAGCCAAGAAAAAGCCCTGTTCCACTTAAAGTGGGTTGTTAACTATGTTCCTGAACCTGTCCGGGTTTGTTTGGAACTCAGCATCAGTTGTAATCATAGTAGATCCCCACCATTACCTGGAGATTTGCTGCCCTTGTTCTCAGAGATTATTGAGGCCCAGATGTTGACCCTTATAGGTCTCTTGGAAACAATGCATTTAAAATGGGTTTTGAATTGGTGGTTTGTTTTGGTTCCTGTGGGACCACCGGTGTCAAACATCAGGCTGGCCCTCCAGATGTTATGGACTACAGTTCCCATAATCCCCTGCCAGCATGATGCTGGCAGGGGATGATGGGAACTGTAATCCATAACATCTGGAGAACCATGAGTTTGGCCTGCTCTGTCAGGACTTAGATTACTTACAAAGACTTTGGCTGGGTTGGGACCTTTGAGAAATATTTTGAATTATAATGCCAGAGCATGGCTACACTGGATCCATCAAAAAGTCAGCCAACAGGAAGATTTCAAAACATGTGTTCTTACCTGTAAGAAAGGTACACAGACTGCATTCTAATCACAGGTTTGCTTTGCTTGTATGTTGACACTCAGAGACCAACAGGCAGCCTCCAGAGGAGAGGGGAGAAACTTGTGTCATCTCTGCACAGGAGTGACGCTCCAGTTATACCCGATGCAGAGATGTGATGGAATTGTTGAGGGTGCAAGACCTCAACAGAAAAACAAAGAGATGCAACAGGCAGCCTCCTCTGAAGAGGAGGCACCCTGCCACATCTCTGAATGTGCAAAATGACCTAGTTATACCCAGTGTCGATATGGGATGGAATTGCAAAGTTGCAAGAGTAATGCAATGAACCACGCAGAGAAGCAACTGGCAACTTCCTTGTTGATTAAGGTCGCCAACTCCAGGTGGTGGCTGGAGAAAATGGCTGCTTTATAAGGTGGGCTTTATGGCATTAGACCCCATTTAAATCCCTCCTTAAACTCCCCTCTCCCCAGGCTGCATCCCAAAATCTCCTAGGATTCCAAACCTGGAGCTGGTAGCCCTACCTGTGCTATAGATTGCGGTCCTGCGCACAATAACCTGGGAGCAACAATTCTCCCCCAGACTCAGCGGGGGCTCGTTTTTGAATAAGTATCACACCAAATGTCCCGCTGTGGGCGATGCAGTAGGACATTCAAAACTCCTAATTTTGTTTGG
Source organism: Sphaerodactylus townsendi (assembly GCF_021028975.2). Classification (NCBI taxonomy): domain Eukaryota; kingdom Metazoa; phylum Chordata; class Lepidosauria; order Squamata; family Sphaerodactylidae; genus Sphaerodactylus; species Sphaerodactylus townsendi. Next base: position 10,459,321 of record NC_059429.1, read on the forward strand.
CTGCCTCCCTAATGCTTTCCTTCGGAAGGCCCCAAGTGGCAAACAAAAAATCAATCTGTCTGGCTTTTCTGGGGCTGATTCATAGAGCAGTGGCGGAGAGAAAAGAAAGAATGAAAGAGGAAAAAAAAAAGAGAGTATGGGATCACTTTTGGAGAGAAAGGGGGAGGGGAGAGGCGAGGCAGGATTTGTTAAAGGGGCAGCGACTCTCCTGGTTGCTTCCCAAGTCACCAGTGGCTGCATCCCGAGTTTATTTTCTACATTATTCCAGAGCAAAGGAAGGCAAGGAAAACTTGGCAAGGAAAGAAAAGAGCAGACCCAGGAAGCTTCGCAAAAGTTTTGCAAAACTATGGCATCTCGAATCTACCCCAGTGATTCACAGACTCTGAATGGTGGGGGCGAACCTGTTTCCCCCCTGCGTTAAAACTAGAGGCATACCTCATGTTTACATCTTCAACTCAGGAAGATTTGATCACAGTGTGTGTGTGTGTGTGTGTGTGTGTGTGTGTGAGTGAACTTGTGAAGAAACTGACATGCCCCCACCCCATCATCATTCTTAACTAACAGAAGCAGTGACTCATGCAGGTGCTCTGCAGGCAGCCTCTTTTGAAGACAGCTAATTTTGTTGAGTCTCTGCACTGGGGAATGACTGGATACTGTAATCGTATCCAGTGATGCCCCTAGAGCAGTGGTGGCGAATCTATGGCACGGGTGCCAGAGGTGGCACTCAGAGCCCTCTCTGTGGGCACGAGCAGAGTCCCCCCTCCACACACACATCTAGGCTGGCCTGGGCCGCTGGGCTCGATTATTAGCATTGAACCTAAGATCTAGTTTTGGGGACGCAGTGTAGGTAACCCTGTTAAACGCTGTTAAACCCCACTGATTTTCATAGGAAGAACTAAAGCACGATCCTTTACCTAGGAGTAAGCTCGGTTGCTGGCAATGGGGCTTGCTTCTGAGTAAACCCTCCTAGGGTCGTGATTCACCTGTTGGAAGAGTTGCACGGTTATTTCAAAGCAGAGCCACCGGCTACCACCAAGCTTACTCCCGGGTAACACACGCCTCTAAGCCAACTGTTTTTTTCTAAATGAAAACTTCAGTATTCAGGTTAAATTGCCGTGTTGGCACTTTGCGATAAATAAGTGGGTTTTGGGTTGCAGTTTGGGCACTCGGTCTCGAAAAGGTTCCCCATCACTTCCCTAGAGGATGCTGATTTGAATGAGGCAAACCCAGCATCGTAAATCAGTCAGAGACAAACTAACAGCCTCCTCTCAGCTACATCTCTCAATGAGTTAGACCATAGGTGTCAAACTCGCGGCCCTCCAGATGTTATGGACTACAGTTCCCATCATCCCCTGCCAGCATTATGGGAACTATAGTCTATAACATCTGGAGGGGCGCGAGTTTGACACCTGTGCATTAAGCAAACATACACATAAATCCAGAACTAACACAAAAAATGTGGTAGCATTTCATTTAAAAGGTTTTCCGGGCCCATGCAATGGGCCAATGGCAAGCATGCATGAAAGCCCATGGACTACAACTCCCATGGTGCAGTGCATCACAGAAACGTATCAACAGAGCACAGAAGACATCCCAAATGGGAAAAGAGGGGCAGCCAGAATACAATGGAAAATATGCATGTTTCCCCCACACCGAGAAACAATTCCATATGAACAGAACCCCAAATTCCACTCTGAACATTCATCCCCGAAAGGGCTGCAATTCAGGCCCCTTCCGGACATGCAGAATAATGCACTTTCAATCCACTTTCACAATTGTTTAAAAGTGGATTTTGCTATTCCGCCCAGTAAAATCCAGCTGCAAAGTGCACTGAAAGTGGGTTGAAAGTGCATTATTCTGTATGTGCGGAAGCGGCCTCAAGTGAATCCTGGATGACCGGAGCACACAGAAACAAGAAGGGGGAAAAAACGCTGCAGTTATCTCTCACTTCTCATGACATGGCTCTCTGCCTCCCTCCAGCCTGCTAGAAAAGTCCCTTATCTTAAAAAGCCAAACCCACACAACCCTGACAACTTCAGCTGGGATGACACACGCCTCCCTGCCACCAACTCCGCCTGCCATCTTTCAGCACAAGCGGCAAGGGGCGGGGCGGAGAGGCAGAGAAAAACCGACACAGGCCTCGTGAAACCATGATGCAGTGCAACACGCAGACACAAACCGATCTGAGCGGGACAGAATCTCCCATGTGGGGGGAAAGGAATCATCGGCACAACTCGGAACGCCCGGCTCTCTCCACTCCAGGGGTCTGCAACCTGCGGCTCTCCAGATGTCCGTGGACTACAAATCCCATCAGCCCCTGCCAGCCTGGCCAATTGCCGTCCTTGAACATCTGGAGAGCCGCAGGTTGCAGACCCCCGCGCCACTCAAAGTGGAGACAGAAAGGGAGAAGCAGTTTGGACGCGCTGATGCGCAAAAGGGACATTCTTGCGCAAACAAATAAAAAAACCGCTCGTGGGTCTGTACGTTCACAGGGGCAAACGTAGACCCTCACGGTCTCCATGAGAAGCGGTGCCGAGCCCGGGCTGCATGTGCGAATCTATCACAATCTATCACTTGCACGCGCGAGAACAATCCACTCAGCGGCCTCTGCCTGCTTCGTGGGCAAGTCTACTGCAAACTCGCTGGGTGTAAAACCCAGAAAACCCAGAGGAGAAACAGCCCCACGATTCACTCATTCCTAACAATCCACAGGCAGATTTTTCACAGAATTCTGACACCACTCCCTTGGTTTTTTTGGGGGGGAGGGGAGACTTTCTATCGGAGCAATTGCCCATAACTCACAGCCCTCCCGGCCGGCCAGCCATCCCCGAGGAGGCTTCATAACAAGGCGACCGTAGCAATTACGAATCCCCCTCGGTCTTGCCACGGCGAACAAACAAGTTAAGCCAATCTGTCGCCTCCCACTGAAAAGGCACGCTGTGAAGTTCTCTCCGCCTCCCCCCCCCCCTCCCTGCAACCCGTTCCGCCTCCCAAGAATGCTAGGAGGGTGGAGGGGAACGGAGAGGCCAAACTTCTCTCCCCTTCCCCCAAATGTACGTCCCCGGGTGTCTCCCCCACCCCCCCCACAAAAAGCTCTTTGGCTCACCATGCTGAAGTCGAGGAGGTCGCTCAGTTCTTTGTCCGTTCCTGCAGCGGCCATTCTCTGCTGTTGGTTCATATTCCCACCGATTCAGCAGCCTCGGTCCTTTCAAAAGAAATCACAAATAAATATCGAGGAGGAGGACAGGGGCCGTGGAGCACGGCTTCATTAAAGAGAGGAAGGAAGTCGTCCATAAACAACGAGATATATATATATATTTGCGAGATCTGCTCCTCGAATTATAAATCCGGCCCCGGCCAAACTCTCGCCAGAACAACCCCCTTCCTGGGCCAGCCGCTCTTGTTGAGTGCACACACACAAAACACACACACTGTTTGCTTTGTCTCTGCCAATTTTTCTTCTTCTTTACTTCCAAGCTGGGCTGCGGCGGCCAAACAGGAAATTGCCGGGGCCAGGAATAAAACTCCACACTCCTTCTGCCGAAAAAATCCTGGATGAAGACTGCGAGAATTCAGCCCCTTCCGCACATGCAGAATAATGCACTTTTAATGCACTTTGCAGCTGTGCGGAAGAGCAAAATCCACTTGCAAGCAACTGCGGAAGTGGATTGAAAGTGCATTATTCCGCATGTGCGGAAAGGGCCTCATTGCTGTGCTTAAAAAATTCCTTCCTTCCTTCCTTTTTTACATTCTTACTTTCTCTTTCTCCTATTCTCTGTAATCTTTCCTTCTTACCTGCCTCCCTTATCCCAGTGCCTGCCTTCTTCCTTCCTTGCTCAGTTTTCCTTCCTTCCTTCCTTTTTTACATTCTTACTTTCTTTCTCTCTCCTATTCTCTGTAATCTTTCCTTCTTACCTGCCTCCCTTATCCCAGTCCCTGTCTCCTTCCTTCCTTCCTTCCTTCCTTCCTTCCTTCCTTCCTTCCTTCCTTCCTTCCTTCCTTCCTTCCTTCCTTCCTTCCTTCCTTCCTTCCTTCCTTCCTTCCTTCCCTTTTTCCCAGTTCCGCTGTTGCTTTTACTTGTGGCATCAGAGTTTGCCAGTCTGGCAACACCTTGTCCTTTCAAACCTACTTTCCCTATATCTTGCTCACCACCATCTGTTTTCACCTCTCATTTTACAAAATCGCACTACATTAAAGATCCTAGTCCAGTGATGGCGAACCTTTTCGAGACCGAGTGCCCAAACTGCAACCCAAAACCCACTTATTTATCACAAAGTGCCAACACGGCAATTTAACCTGAATACTGAGGTTTTAGTTAAGAAAAATGGTTAGCTCTGAGGCGTGTGTTACTCGGGAGTAAGCTTGGTGGTAGTTGTTGGCGTTGCTTTGAAGCAACCATGCAATTCTTCCAACGAGTGAATCATGACCCTAGGAGGGTTTACTCAGAAGCAAGCCACATTGCCAGCACATTGTCAGCTTACTCCCAGGTAAAGGAACATGCTTTAGTTCTTTGCATGAAAATCAGTGGAGTTTAACAATGCTTAACAGGGTTACCTACACTGCTTCCCCAAAACTGGGTCTTAGGTTTAATGCTAATAATCGAGCCCAGCAGCCCAGGCCAGCCTAGATGTGTGTGGGGGTGGGGGGCGATTTCCCCCCACATGATGAACTCTGTGCGTGCCCAGAGAGGGCTCTGAGTGCTACCTCTGGCACCCGTGCCGTAGGTTCGCCATCACTGTCCTAGTCCATAGGAAGTCACGGATATCTTTGGGGACAAGGAAGGGGAAAAACAGTCTGGGTCTTAACAGAACAACATGACAGAGCAGAAATGCCTTCCAGAAAAACTGGGGGGAAGGAACGCCAGCAATGGCATACTGTGCTCCCCCCCCCCCCCCAACAAA
>NC_059429.1:10464304-10474304 GCF_021028975.2 Sphaerodactylus townsendi
GAAGAAGAAGAAGAAGAAGAAGAAGAAGAAGAAGAAGAAGAAGAAGAAGAAGAAGAGTTGGATTTATATCCCCCCTTTCTCTCCTGTAGGAGACTCAAAGGGGCTGACAATCTCCTTGCCCTTCCCCCCTCACAACAAACACCCTGTGAGGTAGGTGGGACTGAGAGAGCTCCGAGAAGCTGTGACTAGCCCAAAGTCACCCAGCTGGTTTGTGTGGGAGTGCCCAGGCTAATCTGAATTCCCCAGATAAGCCTCCACATCTTAAGTCTTCCATAAAGCTGAAAGCTGTAGCTATCACTCAGCAGAACAGAAAAGAGAACTCCATTGCATTAAGTCATAGAAGTGACATAACAAATTTCCCTCTAACCACCCTCCTTGGCGACATTAGTTTGCAAGATACCCTGTTTCTCTGAAAATAAGACAGTGTCTTATATTAATTTTTGCTCCCCAAGATGCGCTATGCTGCCAATAACTCCCCAGCGAGTCAGCTGATTGGTGGGGGTGGCAGTAGGGGCGGGGCTGGGCAGCCCAGCTTCCTTGACTTTTGTACCTGACTTACATTCAGAGCCTTGACGGTGTAGTCTTCAGGAGAACAGTCGCTGCGAAGCCTCTCCAAGATCACGGTGTCTGCCCCTTTGGTGTAGAGCTTGATAGATCCCTCGGGATCTCGGACTTGAAAAGAGACCACGCCCATACGTTAGAGAAATGGGAATCATTTAGAGAAAAGATGGACATGTGTGGGGGTGAGGCACATGATAAAATTATGTCTGGGGTGGAGAAATGAGAAACAGAGACCAATTACTCACTGCCTGCTGTTTCCTCCCCTCCCCCACACTCCGGAGCGAAAAGATGCACCAGAAGTGCTCTGGCTTTCCCTGTGGGAAGTGAGAAGCATGCGCGGGGCAAGAGGAAACGCATCAGGAGAAGGAATTTTGCCCCAACACGCCTCCTTTCTCGGTGCACTGCAAAGAAGAAGTGTGTTGGGACAAAATTTCTTGCCCCAATGTGCTTTCGGTACCACCGCACCCCCCCCCCCCCGAGCGCCAGCGGGTAATTGGCCAGAGAGACCTTTCATGAGGCCTCTGCAAATTATTAGAACTACCCCTCCCTCCCCTCCCTTGCATGCCACCCCTCCCTCCCCTCCCCTCCCCTCCCCTCCCCTCCCTCCCCTCCCCTCCCTTCCCTCCCCTCCCCTTGTATGCCACCCCTCCCTTCTCTCCCCTTCCTCCACTAGGTGGGTGGGCCATGTCCAGTGGCCGGGCTCTCTCCCTCCTCTCCTTGCATGCCACCCTCACTCACTCATTCCACTCCCCTCCCTCTCTCCCCTCCCTCACTTCCCTTCCCCTGTATGCCACCCTCCCCCTCCCTTCCCTTTGCCTCCCTCCACTAGGGTGGGCTGGCCTTGTCTGCCAGGCCCCCTCCCTCCCCTCCCTTGCATGCCACCTGTCCCTCCCCCTCCCTTTGCTAGGGTGAGTGGGCCATGTCCAGATGTTGTCCCCCTCCCCTCGCATGCCACCCCACCCCACCCCTTCCCTCTCTCTCCTTCCCCTCCCTCAGCTAGGGTGGGTGGGCCATGTCCAGATGCCTGCCCCTCCCTCCTCTCTCTTGCATGTCACCCCTCACTCCCTCCCCTTCCCTTGCATGCTATCCCTCCCCTTCCCCTCCCTCTGCTAGGATGGGTGGGCCATGTCCAGATGCCACAGGCCCTCCCTCCCCTTCCTTGCATGCCACCCCTCCCCCTCCCTTCCGTTCCCCTCCCTTTGCTAGGGTGGGTGGGTCATGTTGAGATTTTGGGACCCATCCCTCCCCTCCCTTGCATGCCACCCCTCCCTCCCATTCCTCCCCTTCCCTTCCATGCCACCCCTCCCCTCCCCTCCTTCCCCTTCCCCTCCCTTTGCTAGGTTGGGTGGGCCATGTCCAGTTGCCAGGCCCCCTCTGCAGGGAAGCCCTGGATTCATGCAGGAGGTTCTGGGTAATGAAATACATTTGGGACAGCCAAGAGACTTCTTCACACAAAATGGCAGGCTAGCTTGAGGAACTCACAGCCACAGGGTGTCTTGGTGGGTTAAAAGGGACTGAGAGAAATTCACAAAGAAATTCTCCACCTTGTTTGGAAGCAGTAAACACAGACTTCTGGACAGATCTCTGTTCCGTTACCGCTTACCCAGAACTGACATTCGTTTGCGCACGCTGTTGAAATCCAGAAGCGCTAGCACTTTATAGGTTCTCTCCTTGCCCAGCTCACTGATGGTGATAGTGTCCTGGGTTCGGGAGAGAAAGACATATCCCAAGTTCCTGGCCGCCGTCACGAGAGCTTCTTCATCTGGCGAAGCCGCTTGGTAAATTAGCTGATCTAGCAGGAAAGAGAGACATAAACTTTGCTTCAGGGGGTGGTGGGAGATGGGCCCTACTCTTTTGGGGGGCCCATAACATTCAACCCCCAGAAGCAAAGTTTACCAAACCTGGATGGTGACATCAAGAGATTCTCCTGAAGATACCCTGTGGAACGCTGTTTGTGGCTTTTTGCACCTAGAGAGAAATGCTGCACCTCCACTTGGCCCCCTCCCCTGGAGAATTTCCCCCCCACTGGCTTGCATTGGAATGCCATAATTCTCCAGAGCCACCAAGAATCTCCCCAAGCTCTCTAGTCTCTCCCACCATAGGAACTTGAAGCATGCTTACATGTTTCCACCTCACCACTCCCTACTCATTGAGAGCCCTGCTCGAGCAGTCACTGGACACTGTGTAATAGGCTTCTCTCTACCTCTGAAATGCCAGCCACAGATGCAGGCAACTTGTTAAGAACAAGATCTACCAGACCACGGCCACACAGCCCGGGAAACCCTACAGAACCACTTAAAATGAAGCCATTCTGCAACACACTTCAAGCAAGGGGCACACTTGGGGCAGAGGAAGGGAAGGTTTTTGTTGGGGACTTGGGAGGAAAAGTTTTTTTTTCATTGGACGACTTAAAAAAAAAACAAGTTGGGCCATCCGAGGCCCGATTCGGTAATGGCACAAAATCAGACGCCATTGATTCGGATAGCTCTGAATCAGATGCCACTGATTCGGACCTGGCTCGATCCGAATCTGCCCGAATCAGAGATGATTCAGACCGAATCATTGATTTGGCTGATCCGAATCGCCAACCCTATTGGCCACCCTCCCCCTGCTCTAGGAAGCACCACCAAACATTCCCCATTTCAATTTTTGATGATGGCTTCGGTTCTTAGCTTTGTCGGTTTGTTTTGTATGGCATACACACCTTGGGCGGTGTAAACACGTGATGTCTGTAGTGTTTGAACCCAGAAGATATGCTTTCTCTCTGCATACGTGTTCACAAGGGGTATTTACGCCTGCGTCAACTTCACGTATACGCTTTACATGAACAACATTTGCACCAGGAAACAGAACATGCACGGAAAATAAAGAACCAGGGGTTTGGCTGGCACAAAGGAAGAAGCAAAACCACAGCAGGGATTTGAAAGTTGAAACAGCAGAGATGAGAATTTGGAAATCTTTTCCCCAGATATTCATATCTGGCCCTCTGCGTTAGTTTCGTAATCTGAGGCAGCTGCCACTATAGTTAAAAGAAATATAAATAGTTGTGGAAAGTAAAAGCGCAACAGAAAAGCAAGGCATTCCAGTTCTCTCCTCTCACTTTCTTTCTCTTCCACCATGACAGTGTGGCAGAGGGCCAGCAAACGCAAGAATTCCCTCAGGACGGGGCTGTTGTCTTGCTGGATGGCATTCATCAGCAAAGGGTCGTAAAATTCCAGCTTCCTGTCCCAATGTTTGTTCCAACTGAAGAGGGATTCCTGGAAGAAACACCGAAGAAGTATTAGGGATGGATCAGCCCCAGCACAAATAAACATCAGGAATGGGGATATCGATATTTTCTGGGGGATATTTTCTGGGGGAAGACAGGGGAGAAATGTTTTAATCAATAATAAAATATTGTGTTGCATAAAGCAGTGCTTTTGATTTGGTGGAGTCATCCCCCCCCGATCACACCTCTAAATCTGCCAAACTTCACCCCCTGACATATCCAGATCCACCTTGTTCTACCTTCTGAACTCCAAATGCAACAAGCCCCTCCCTGACAAAAATCCCTCTCTGGCTCCACCCCAGTCCTGCCCGCTCACAAGGTTCCAAACTAGGCAAATACTAGGAGATTTGAGGGGAAGTACCTTGGGAGTGAGGAGTTTGGGAGGTGATGTCACTTCCTAGTGACAGGCTAAGATTTTCACCTAATCTCTATGGTAAAGGCAATAGGAGAAATTCCTAGAGCATCTCTACAGCAACCATTTTTTTTCTTCCGCTCCTCAATGTCTCAAGGGCAGGCAATAGAGGCTGGAGGTAGGGAATTCCTCGCTAGGTCCCGGCATCAGGGAAGCCTATTTCCTGCCTTGATACTTTAAGACTTTCATTTCTCCTATGCTAATATCATAGAGACTAGGTTGAACAAATTGGTGCCTGTAAAAATACTAAAGGCAGAAGCTGGTTGGGGAACTGTGAGCAAGTTAGAACTGCTGCAGGCCGGCAACCTGCTACTGGTTTTTAGCAAGGATTTTTCTCCTTAGCTCTGAGAAAAAACTGAAGGTTTCTAGAATAGAATAGAATAGAATAGAATCTTTATTGGCCAAGTGTGATTGGACACACAAGGAATTTGTCTCCGGTGCATATGCTCTCAGTGTACATAAAAGAAAATACATTTGTCAAGAATCATAAGGTACAGCACTTAATGAGATTTATATCATATAGAGTCCTAGTAAGCTGTAATCAGGAAACTGAATCAATAGTAAAAATAAAGGAAACATAAAGATGTAAAAAATCATAAAATAAGGAGAGTAGAAATGTCAGCACAGGGACTATAGTCATACAGATCACTAATTGGGAGGAGATGCGGGTAATAGGAATGATGAAAGTGAAAGTAGTGCAGTAATTATATAATAAATATATAATAAATAGATTTGACATTATCAGAGGGAATTATTTGTTTTAACAGAGTGATTTGGGTGACATTAGGGAAAAAAGCTATTTCTTATAAGGTCTAGTTGTCTTGAGGTGTGCGAAGTGCTCTGTAGCTGATCGTTTAGGAGGGTAAGAGTTAGAAACAGTTTATGTCCAGGATGCGAGAGGGTCAGTAAATATTTTTCCACAGCCCTTTTTTGAGCCCGTGCAGTTATACAGGTCCTCAATGGAAGGCAGAGATTAGCAGCAGATTGTTTTTTCTGCAGTTCCTGATTATTCTCTGAGAGTCTATTGTCGATCTTGTTGGAGTTGCAGAACCAAACCACACACAGTTATAGAGGTGCAGTGATGAGCCAGACTCAATGGAATTCCTCTGTAGAACTGTAATCATGCAGCAATCCTTGGGCAGTTTGAAGGCTTCCTGAGATTGGCGCTTATGAAAAGAGACATTCTTTGTTGTATTGCTTTTTTTAATGACATTTTTTGATATTAAGAGTGACCATTTTAGAGTCGCACTGTAGATATGAGTGGAGCCTAGAAATTTAAAGGTCCTCCTACTGTTGGGATACTGTGTTGCTCTGAAGGTATTGTGAGGAGGAGGGAGTAGGATGGGAGTGGTTTCTCCGAGAATCTACCACCATTTCCTCACAGTTTTAAATTAATGTTCCAGTTCCTAAGATTATTTCAGCCAGGTGGCACCACGAGGGCCTAGTTGTTCAACCTCCCGCTTCTGTATCTGCAGTTTCATCAAGTTATCTCGAAGATGAGACCCTCAAATCACTGTTGTATCATCCTGCAAGATTTCCTCCAGTATTTTAACTTAAGATGGATCATTTTGAGATTGCAGTCATTGGTATACCAGAGAGAAGAGAAGTGGTGAAAGTACACAGCCTTGGGGGGCCCCTGTGCTCCATGTTTACAGAGTGTCTGAATTGTAATTTTTTCCCTGCAAGCTTCACACTGCTGTTTCCTATCTATTGGGAAGCTTGTGATCCACGTACAAATATGCTCCAGGAGTTACTGCTAGCTGATTTAGATTTGGTTAGAAGAATGTCCGGTCTGATAGTATTGAATGCTGAACTAAAGTCAACAAAGAGGACCCTTGCATAGGTCTTTTAGCGATTCAAGATGCTGTAGGATATAGTGCAAAGCCATATTAACAGCATCATCTGTCGATCTATTTGCTCGGTATGCAAATTGCAAGGGGTCCAACAGTGGATCCGTGATGGTTTTCAAATGGTACATCACTAGCCTTTCAAAGTTTTCATAACTACAGATGTTAGAGCAACTGGTCTGTAGTCGTTCAGTTCCTTGATGGAAGGCTTCTTCGGCACTGGGACGATAGTGGAGTGTTTGAAGCAGGAAGGAACATAGCACATCTCTAGTGATTTGTTAAAGATTTGGGTGAAGATGGGGGCCAATTGGACAGCACAGACTTTTAGGCAAGAAGGTGTTATCTTGTCTGGGCCTGGTGCTTTTCCAGGCTTCTGTCTGTGAAATAGATCTTGCACTTCCTTTTCTGAGATCACTAGGGGTTGTAAACCCAATGAAATGGGTTCAGTTATAGGAAGTTTGGCTATTGTTGGTGCATCTGAGATAGAGGTTGTGGAGAAAGGTGACTGTAGATTGTTTTCAAACCTACAGTAGAACACGTTCAGGTTATTCAAGCCAATTGCTGATTTCCTTCAGCTTGGGAAGGTGGTTTACTGTAACCTTGGTGATATTTTGAGAGTTTTCCACATGTTTGCTGTTTACGTTTGGTGAAAACTGATTTTTTATCTTTTCAGAGTAGTTTCTTTTTGATGCTCTGGTCTGCGTTGTTAATACATTTCTGGCCTGATTGTACAGCATTCCTATCACCCTTTCTGTAGGCCTCTTCTTTGGGCACGTAACTGCTTAAGTTTAGCTGTGAACCAAGGTTTGTTGTTACTATATATACGCAAGTTCCTGATTGGTATACAAAGATCTTCACAGAAGCTGAGATATGATGTTACAGTATCTTTCGTGAGTTCATCCAAATCTGCAGAGGTGTCTTTAAAAATATTCCAGTCTGTACAGTCAAGACAAGCCTGCAGCTTTAACTTTGCCTCTTCAGTCCAAGTTCTCACTGATTTAGTTATTGGTTTTGTGGCTTTAAATCTTTGTTTGTAAGCAGGTACAAGGTGAATCATGCAATGATCAGAATGGCCTACAGCTGCTCGTGGTAAAGACCGATAAGCATCTTTCAGTGTTGTATAGCAGTGGTCTAAGATATTCTTGCCTCTGGTGGGACAGTTGACATGCTGAAAGTATTTTGGTAGGTCTTCCCTTAAGTTTGCTTTGTTTAAATCTCCCAAAATAATAACCAGTGAATCAGGGTATTTGGCTTCAGCCTCCATAATCTGATCGGTTAGAGTTCTTAATGCCTTTTTTTACAGATGCTTGTGGATGAATATAAACCAAAAAAAACAGAACTGAATTTATCTCTCGAGGGGAATAAGAGGGTTTTTAATTAATAAGTGAGGACTTCAAATTTTCATGACAGAATTTTGAATTATTGTTATGTCTTGACACCAGCTTTGTTGATGTAAATACATAATCCTCCTCCTTTTTTTCTTCCCTGATAATTCTGCAATCCTGTCTGAACGAAATATCTGAAACCCCGGTATGCACATGCTATTATCATCAATGCTCTCATTTAGCCAGGTTTCAGTAAAGCATAGGGCAGATGCGTTGTAAAAATCAGAATTGCATCTGTTTAAAAGAAGTATTTCATCTATCTTGTTGGCAAGTGAGCATAAATTGGTAAGAAAGATTGAAGGGAGCGGGGTTTTTTTAATTCCCTTATTCCTTAGTCTATTTAAAATTCCCGCCCTTTTACCTCTTCGTCTCTGCCGCCTGTGCTTGTTTTTGCTGATCTGTTGTTGCCGGGAAATGGCTGCCTTCTGTGCTGAAATTTCCTCCATGGTTGTAAAGATCTGTTGTTGCCGGGAAATGGCTGCCTCCTGTGCTGAAATTTCCTCCGTGGTTGTAAAGACAGATAGGGGTAAAGTTGCAGAGAGCCACTCCTTAAGGAAACGTTCCCTAATTCTTAGCAGATGGTCTCTGGAGTATGAAATTCGTTGTAAATTGCAGGAAATAGTAGAAAATTTCTAGTGGAAATTAACTGGATAGCAGCTAGGTTGGGTTGCAGGAAATGGAGTGGAAGCATAGATTTTTTAGGGATTCCTAGAGAGGACTGATTGCCACTTCTAAGTTTCCCTTGGAAGTGACTTCATGCTGTTGGCATGAAGGATACTTGTTTATTATTCTCCCATGGGTGGGGGATCCAATATTCCTGGTAGTATACTAGCACAGATAATTAGGATCAAAAGGTTATGACATATAGAACACATACTCACAGAAGCCTACAGCTGTTATAAGGTGGGAGGAAAAGGGGTGGAAATGTTATGAAGTGGGAAATGTTATAAGGTGGGATATTTAACTGGCTGTTATAAATTTTCCAGACTGTGTGGCAAGGACGTAGGTAAGGGGGGGGTTCTTGGGTTCAACCCCCCCCCCATTCATGTCCGAAGCTCCGCCCACCCGTTTGTGGGTTTTAAAAGATTTTTTGTGTTTTTCGGTTTTTGGCCTGCAGGGGGCACATTGTTTAGGCTAGCAGCACCAAACTTTCAGGAATTGTTTGGGAGAATCTACTGATGATACTACCCAGGTTTGGTGAGATTTGGTTCAGGGGGTCCAAAGTTATGGACTCCCAAAGGGGGTGACCCCATTTTCCATTGTTTCCAATGGGAGCTTATAGAAGATGGAGGCTACACCTTTGAGGGTCCATAACCAAACTTCACCAAACCTGGCAGGTATCATCAGGAGGGTGGCCCCACCCCTGAACCCCCCCCCCCCAATAAAAAAAATCTATACCTACTTCCCTACGTGTGTGGCTGTGGCCTGTGGCTGGAGAAATTTTAAGAGCTGAAACCACCAGACCACGACCACACAGCCCAGAAAACCCACAACAGCCAGTTGATTCCGGCCCAGAAAGCCTTCAACGATACATTGGGGAATCGTAAGTTTAAAAATTGAATTGTGGTGGAAAGAAGCAATTTTACAAAAAGGGGAGGGATGAGAGCAGCTGAGTTTTGACCAGGACGTGACATCACACCCCTAATGAGTTTGTTCTGCTCCCAAGAAATAATCCTCCCTAAACACTACCCACAAATGTCCAGGAATTTTCTGAGTCAGCCATTCAGCTCACGAGCAGCCCTTGCTGATTCTGCTTAAGAAGGTTTGGTATCTCCAAGCTTCCACCATTCCTGTAGGCTCTTAACTCTATGGCTCTCCAGAAGGGAAGCTGGAAACACCTCAATAAATTTGCATACAGGCTAACTTCTTCCCAGTGCAAGGAGACCTCCTGTCGTTTCTGTTAGCTTTATACAAGCCCCAGGGATCTCCTGTTCTCTCTCAGTCTGCCACCCCTCCTCCTTGAACAACCTCTCCTTTAAGAAGAAGAAGAAGAGTTTGGATTTATATCCCGCCTTTCTCTCCTGCAGGAGACTCAAAGGGGCTGACAATCTCCTTGCCCTTCCCCCCTCACAACAAACACCCTGTGAGGTAGGTGGGGCTGAGAGAGCTCTGAGAAGCTGTGACTAGCCCAAGGTCACCCAGCTGGCGTGTGTGGGAGTGTACAGGCTAATCTGAATTCCCCAGATAAGCCTCCACAGCTCAGGCGGCAGAGCTGGGAATCAAACCCGGTTCCTGCAGATTAGATACACGAGCTCTTAACCTCCTATGCACAATGTTTGTTCATTTATTTAATCTAATTTATATTTCACATACCAATGAGTTGCCATGGCTGCTCCTGTTCGAACCTGCAAATGTTTTTGAAAAGGAGGAAATATATTAAGTGAATGATCCAGATGGGCACATGTCTAACACAGATAAAGGGAGTTAAAAACAACAAAGTAATATTGAAATCCATATCCTATTCTTCACTCTCTACAAAGAATATGGTGACTCGGATTTTGACTGACAACAGCAACAAACTTCTTTA
>NC_059429.1:10479304-10484304 GCF_021028975.2 Sphaerodactylus townsendi
AGTGGGAATAGGAAACTTCCTAAGATCAGGGCCCTGCAGGATCTGACACAGTTCCACATGAGACACTGCAAAAATCAGAGACTATTCTACCAGGCGTTTCCACATCCTAGCACAGCCAGGTTGAAGTCATTCCTAGACCTATATTACCCTGGCTACACAAAAATAAGACCTGCAAGAAAACAACCCCTAGCATGATTTTTGAAGGTTTTTTGGAGATGCACTTAAAATATATACCCTACTCCTTAGAACAGAGCAGGATTACAGGATTCCCGAGACACAGTTAGTCTGGTCACGATGCAGTACATAGTGAAATCCTTAGGAAAAAAAAAAGGGCATCCCCCGAAAATAAGCCCTAATGCATCTTTTGGAGCAAAAATTAATATAAGACCCTGTCTTATTTTTTTTGGAAACATAGTTTCCCATCTTGGGAGTAGGAACCAGTAAAAGTCCAGTCAAAGCAACTGTAATTAAGTTCTTTGTAGGCTAGCATGACAAGTAAAGGGACAGGCAATCTGAGGAACTAGCCGAGATCTCAAACAGCCCCAGCTTTGGGCATCAGAAGAGACTCCCATAAAAATACTCGGCTCGAAACAGCAGGTTTTCACACAGTATTTCACACAGGCAAGCAAGCAAGTAAAGATAACCAAAACAGTGAAATTCCCCTTTCTGGGCATTCAGCCAGAACTTGCAGTGAGGACCTCTACAAGGTTAAACTGCAACCTTACATTTGGCCTCTCGTGGGTATGGTGGGGGATGAGCCTGTCGCCATTTGCTATTGTTACTGTTTTCCTATTTATTGCATTTATGGGTGATTTCACTGTTTTAATCTTCTTTGTTGTTCACCGCCCTGAGCCCTACAGAGGAGGGCGGGTTATAAATTTAAATAAATACATAAATAAGTTGAGGATCTGGGGTACCCCACAGCCATGCCCTGGTTCAGCTGCGCCATCTCCACTTACCTGCATAGATGACAAGGCCGTAGCAGGTCTCCGTATTCCGGATCCTGCAGCCGCGTAACAATATCTGCTCGCTGTCCAGAGGGTACGTCTCATCACGCCATTCCAGGGTGCCGATGAAGGTGTGCAGTCTACTGTTGGGTTCTTCACAGGTCACTTTCCCTGAGCCACAACGACACAAAAGCGAGGACGTGATCTCTCTGCACACTGTTCACCACCCACTTCTCCCCTTGGCAGGGCCAATTCAGGCTACACACTCTCTCACCCACAGAGACACAGACACATACTGAGTTGACAACTCTGGGTTGGGAAATTTGTGGAGATTTGAGCATAGGCCCTGGAGAGGGTGGGGTTTGAGGAGAGAGGGGACCCCAGCTGGCGGCATCCATTGAAAATGCTGCTCAGAGAATTGTGGAGGACTAATAAAGGAAACACTTCTTCTACACATCTAATACATGATTGGTGTTTGGAATATGCTGCCACAGGAGGTGGTGATGGCCACTAACCTGGATAGCTTTAAAAAGGGCTTGGACAGATTTATGGAGGAGAAGTCGATCTATAGCTACCAATCTTGATCCTCCTTGATCTGAGGTTGCAAAGGCCTTAGCAGACCAGGTGCTCAGGAGCAGGAGCAGCAGAAGGCCGTTGCTTTCACATCCTGCACATGAGCTTCCAAAGGCACCTGGTGGGCCACTGCGAGTAGCAGAGTGCTGGACTAGATGGACTCTGGTCTGATCCAGCAGGCTCGTTCTTATGTTCTTATGTCCTTATGGTATAATGTTTTATGACAGTGGTGGCAAACCTATGGCACGGGTGCCAGAGGTGGCACTCAGAGCACTCTCTGTAGGCACGCGTGCCCAGAGTTCATCATGTGGGTGGGGCAGAAAATCACTTCCCACACACACATCTAGGCTGGCCTGGGCACAATCCTTTACCTGGGAGTAAGCTTTCAGTTTTACTGGCAATGGGGCTTGCTTCTAGATGCAAACCCTCCTAGGGTCGTGATTCACCCATTCGAAGCGTTGCAAGGTTGCTTCACCAAACTTACTCCTGAGTAATGCGCACCCTCAGAGCCAACCGTTTTTTCTAAACTAAAACCTCAGTATTCAGGTTAAATTCAGTATTCAGTATTCAGTATTCAGGTATTGGCACTTTGCAATAAATAAGTGGGTTTTGGGTTGCAATTTGGGCACTCGGTCTCGAAAAGGTTAGCCATCACTGTTTTATGATTGATTTATTTCTGACAGTATTTATGGGTAATTTGCGCCCATGTCGTCTCCTTCACATTGAGCAGACATTCCCTTTGGGTTGGATTCTCGGTTATGCATACGCTTTCCACTCTCCGGAACTCTCCGATCAGAGAATCCCCATGGTTTCCAAAAGCTGCTGAAGTGCAACCTTTTCTCTCCCTTCGCAGAGAAAGCGAAGGAGATCATTGTGCGTTAAGCTTTCTTTGGGGGGTTCTTTTGGCTCGTCTCCACCTTTCCCCGCCCACACCACAGTGGCTTCAGGAGCAGCAGTGGTGTAGGAGGTTAAGAGCTCGTGTATCTAATCTGGAGGAACCGGGTTTGATTCCCAGCTCTTCCGCCTGAGCTGTGGAGGCTTATTTGGGGAATTCAGATTAGCCTGTACACTGCCACACACGCCAGCTGGGTGACCTTGGGCTAGTCACAGCTTCTCGGAGCTCTCTCAGCCCCACCCACCTCACAGGGTGTTTGTTGTGAGGGGGGAAGGGCAAGGAGATTGTAAGCCCCTTTGAGTCTTTTGCAGGAGAGAAAGGGGGGATATAAATTCAAAACTTCTTGTACTTCTTAGCTTCTTACTTCTTCTTCTTCTTCTTCTTCTTCTTCTTTGGGGGGGGGGGGGGGTGGGGGGGGGGGGGGGTGGGGGGGGGGGGGGGTGGGGGGGGGGGGGGGTGGGGGGGGGGGGGGGTGGGGGGGGGGGGGGGTGGGGGGGGGGGGGGGTGGGGGGGGGGGGGGGTGGGGGGGGGGGGGGGTGGGGGGGGGGGGGGGTGGGGGGGGGGGGGGGTGGGGGGGGGGGGGGGTGGGGGGGGGGGGGGGTGGGGGGGGGGGGGGGTGGGGGGGGGGGGGGGTGGGGGGGGGGGGGGGTGGGGGGGGGGGGGGGTGGGGGGGGGGGGGGGTGGGGGGGGGGGGGGGTGGGGGGGGGGGGGGGTGGGGGGGGGGGGGGGTGGGGGGGGGGGGGGGTGGGGGGGGGGGGGGGTGGGGGGGGGGGGGGGTGGGGGGGGGGGGGGGTGGGGGGGGGGGGGGGTGGGGGGGGGGGGGGGTGGGGGGGGGGGGGGGTGGGGGGGGGGGGGGGTGGGGGGGGGGGGGGGTGGGGGGGGGGGGGGGTGGGGGGGGGGGGGGGTGGGGGGGGGGGGGGGTGGGGGGGGGGGGGGGTGGGGGGGGGGGGGGGTGGGGGGGGGGGGGGGTGGGGGGGGGGGGGGGTGGGGGGGGGGGGGGGTGGGGGGGGGGGGGGGTGGGGGGGGGGGGGGGTGGGGGGGGGGGGGGGTGGGGGGGGGGGGGGGTGGGGGGGGGGGGGGGTGGGGGGGGGGGGGGGTGGGGGGGGGGGGGGGTGGGGGGGGGGGGGGGTGGGGGGGGGGGGGGGTGGGGGGGGGGGGGGGTGGGGGGGGGGGGGGGTGGGGGGGGGGGGGGGTGGGGGGGGGGGGGGGTGGGGGGGGGGGGGGGTGGGGGGGGGGGGGGGTGGGGGGGGGGGGGGGTGGGGGGGGGGGGGGGTGGGGGGGGGGGGGGGTGGGGGGGGGGGGGGGTGGGGGGGGGGGGGGGTGGGGGGGGGGGGGGGTGGGGGGGGGGGGGGGTGGGGGGGGGGGGGGGTGGGGGGGGGGGGGGGTGGGGGGGGGGGGGGGTGGGGGGGGGGGGGGGTGGGGGGGGGGGGGGGTGGGGGGGGGGGGGGGTGGGGGGGGGGGGGGGTGGGGGGGGGGGGGGGTGGGGGGGGGGGGGGGTGGGGGGGGGGGGGGGTGGGGGGGGGGGGGGGTGGGGGGGGGGGGGGGTGGGGGGGGGGGGGGGTGGGGGGGGGGGGGGGTGGGGGGGGGGGGGGGTGGGGGGGGGGGGGGGTGGGGGGGGGGGGGGGTGGGGGGGGGGGGGGGTGGGGGGGGGGGGGGGTGGGGGGGGGGGGGGGTGGGGGGGGGGGGGGGTGGGGGGGGGGGGGGGTGGGGGGGGGGGGGGGTGGGGGGGGGGGGGGGTGGGGGGGGGGGGGGGTGGGGGGGGGGGGGGGTGGGGGGGGGGGGGGGTGGGGGGGGGGGGGGGTGGGGGGGGGGGGGGGTGGGGGGGGGGGGGGGTGGGGGGGGGGGGGGGTGGGGGGGGGGGGGGGTGGGGGGGGGGGGGGGTGGGGGGGGGGGGGGGTGGGGGGGGGGGGGGGTGGGGGGGGGGGGGGGTGGGGGGGGGGGGGGGTGGGGGGGGGGGGGGGTGGGGGGGGGGGGGGGTGGGGGGGGGGGGGGGTGGGGGGGGGGGGGGGTGGGGGGGGGGGGGGGTGGGGGGGGGGGGGGGTGGGGGGGGGGGGGGGTGGGGGGGGGGGGGGGTGGGGGGGGGGGGGGGTGGGGGGGGGGGGGGGTGGGGGGGGGGGGGGGTGGGGGGGGGGGGGGGTGGGGGGGGGGGGGGGTGGGGGGGGGGGGGGGTGGGGGGGGGGGGGGGTGGGGGGGGGGGGGGGTGGGGGGGGGGGGGGGTGGGGGGGGGGGGGGGTGGGGGGGGGGGGGGGTGGGGGGGGGGGGGGGTGGGGGGGGGGGGGGGTGGGGGGGGGGGGGGGTGGGGGGGGGGGGGGGTGGGGGGGGGGGGGGGTGGGGGGGGGGGGGGGTGGGGGGGGGGGGGGGTGGGGGGGGGGGGGGGTGGGGGGGGGGGGGGGTGGGGGGGGGGGGGGGTGGGGGGGGGGGGGGGTGGGGGGGGGGGGGGGTGGGGGGGGGGGGGGGTGGGGGGGGGGGGGGGTGGGGGGGGGGGGGGGTGGGGGGGGGGGGGGGTGGGGGGGGGGGGGGGTGGGGGGGGGGGGGGGTGGGGGGGGGGGGGGGTGGGGGGGGGGGGGGGTGGGGGGGGGGGGGGG
>NC_059429.1:10489304-10574245 GCF_021028975.2 Sphaerodactylus townsendi
TCCAGATAGTGGCTGGCCATTTCCTGGAATTATAACTGGTCTCTAGACAATAGAGATCAGCTCACCTGGAGAAAATGGCTACTTTGGAAGGTGGACTGGATGGCTTTATACCCCACTGAGGCTACTCCCCTATCCAAACCTCACCCTCCCCAGACTCTACCCCCCAAATCTCCAAGTATTTCCCAACTCAGACCTGGCAACCCTCTTCTTACGGAAACTGGATGAGCTAACTCCAGAAAAATACTCGCCCAAAACAGGGAAGTACAACAAACTGATTTATAGCATCTGGGACAGTGTATGAAGTCCAAAAAGGGAATATATATACACTGAGGAAGATTATTCTTTCGAAAACGCTCTGCAGCACGCCAGCGTTCTGCAAAGGTGATGCAAAAGTGATTGCTAAGTTTACTCAGCGTCCTTTGCTATGGAATCCAACATTCTTCCAGCTGTTTTGGAAAGGGCTTGTCTCTCTCCAACATCAGTCTAATTTACTGCATCTCTTCTCTTTGGCAGTTGGTAAGTCGACTCCAAGTCTCCCTACATGCCTAATGGATTTTATCCCACACCATCAGCTACAAACTGACTTTTGAAACATTGCCTCCACTCATGAATGGTCTCCTGTCTGTGGGATTTATGAATGAACTTGATTCCAGTGCTATTCTATTCATGTATAAGAATGTATTTATAATACTATTAATGCTTTTAGACTTGTCATTCATGCTATAAATCAGTTTGTTGTACTTCCCTGTTTTGGGCGAGTGTTTTTCTGGAGTTAGCTCATCCAATTTCCATGTTTTCCTTTTCTCCCCCTCACCTTTCGTTTTCCTCTCAACCCTCTTCTTACTCCTTTCCCACCTCCACCATGTCTCCCACCTCCCCTCCTCTTCCTCCTCCGTATGGCATTTTCCTAACCCAATATACTTATTTTTTATTTATATCCCACTTTTCTCCCTAATGGGGATCCAAAGCAGTATGTCCCATCCAGTGGCGTATCTGCCAGAGGGACACGGGGGGTTCCATGTCCCTAGGCACCACATGGGGGTGTACGTGCAAAGTTGCCCCGCCCGCGGACGGCCTCTCTGGGGAAGCGCCAAGGGGCGTGGCCGTCTGGCATTCTCCCAGGCTGAGGGCAAGGCCGGGGGGGGAAGGTGCCCCAGCCATCGCCGACCCCTGCAGCCTCGTCAAGGGGCCAGCAGGGCCAGGCAGGGCCAGCAGCTGTGGGGGCTGGAGACGGCTGGGGTGTCTCCCCTGGGGCCTTGCAGTGTCGCTGCCAGCCTCTCCGGGGAAGCTCCCCAGCCGTGGCTGTCTGGCCGTGTTCTCCCGGGCCGCGGCAAGGCCTCGGGGGAGGGTTTTTAATTTCTGAGTATTCTGTGACTTTCAATATCCAGTCTTCCTCTCAATACAATTCCATTCAAGCAGAAAAGAATGGTGTAAGTGTTCCAGTAGCATTTTCTCCGGAGGTTTCACCTGCATCTGTGGCTGGCATCTTCAGAGGATAGGCGAAACGTCAGGAGAAAATGCCATTGGAACACGGCCATACAACCCAGAAAACCCACAACCCCCTAGTGATTCCAGCCATGAAAGCCTTCGACAACACAGTGCTATAAGTGTCTTAAAATCAGCCAACCGATCGGTGCATCATGAATGCAAAAGACTTGAGGGCTGCTGTTGTTTTAAACAAACCTGAATTGTGAACTTTAAGGACTGGTTTCCAACTGTTATATACCCATTTCATTTATTGGATTTCATATACCGCCTCATCCCTGAAGGGCTCTAGGCAGTGGTGGGATCCAAAAATGTTAGTACAGGTTCCCATGGTGGTGGGATTCAAACTGTGGCGTAGCGCCAATGGGGCTGGGCGGGGCACGACGGGGGCGTGGCCGGGCATTGCTGGGCGGGGCTGTGGCAAGGACGCAGCTGCTGAGCCTGTCCTTGGGTGGGAAACGAATGCACGCAGGCGCAGGCTGCCACGCATACCGGTGCACCTCCTGCTAGACTACTTCGAATTCTGTGCACTACTGCTGAGAGGAGGGGCGTAACTAAGGCAAAAATCACGTGGCAAAATCACCCATTAGTAACCCCCTCTCGGCACACACAAATAATTAGTAACCTACTCTCGGGAACCTGTGGAGAACCTGCTGGATCCCACCTCTCTGGCTCTAGGGCTGTGGTTCACACATACAGAGTAATGACCAGCCAAATTATGCTTAAAAAAAACAGCTAGGAAGCACATAAATTAAAAATCAATATGCAGCATAACAATTCACATGACAGCAGCTACCCATCTTATTTCCTCTTTCAGCTCCTGGGGGTCACGGCCATTGAAGACAAACTCCAAGAGGGAGTCCCTGAGACCATCCATTTACTCAAAAGGGGAGGCATGAAAGTGTGGGTGTTAACCGGAGACAAGGAAGGTAAGTCCGATTTGATTCCGGGGCGTGAGATCTGGCGTGAAAACTGCAGGCAGGGCAGAGTTGCGCATTCCTTAATTCCTCCACCTTCTGCCAAATGGCACCTGGCTTGGTTCTTTCTCCAAGGAAGCAGCTGCGGCTCAGTGGCACAGCATCTTCTCGGCATGGGTGGTGGTGGCGAACCTTTGGCACTCCAGATGTTATGGACTGCAATTCCCATCAGCCCCTGCCAGCATGGCCAATTGGCCAATGGGAATTGTAGTCCATAACATCTGGAGTGTAGTCCATAACATCTGGAGTGCCAGGTTATAGGAATACATATAAATCCATATTTGATGCTTAAACGATATACATATATAGATACTGAAAAAGCCACATACTAAACTATAGGACTACATATAAACCTATATTTCATTCTTAATGATATGTATTGAAAAAACAAATATTTCTTCATTTATCACACAGTGAAGTGGCACTTGCTTCTGTAACCTACTTATCCTTGGCCACATCAGTCTCCATTGGAGACTTAGGAAATAATATATGACAGCACCCTGTGGCTTAACAAACAAATATGAAATTGCTCGAACAATTTAACAAATTTTTAATCTTAACACAACTTTCTATCCTTTAAGGATAAATAATAGTGAACATATAGTGAATATATATATATGCAGCACAACTCAATTGTACAAAATCTTCAGTGCATTTTTAAGAAAGAGCACTCAGAACAGTTACCGCCACTAACAGTGTCCAATAATGAAAGCATAGCGAGAAGAAGAAGAGGAAGAGTTTGGATATATA
Source organism: Sphaerodactylus townsendi (assembly GCF_021028975.2). Lineage (NCBI taxonomy): Eukaryota > Metazoa > Chordata > Lepidosauria > Squamata > Sphaerodactylidae > Sphaerodactylus > Sphaerodactylus townsendi. The sequence continues at coordinate 10,492,517 of NC_059429.1, forward strand.
TCCCCCTTTCTTTCCTGTAGGAGACTCAAAGGGGCTGACAATCTCCTTGCCCTTCCCCCCTCACAACAAACACCCTGTGAGGTAGGTGGGGCTGAGAGAGCTCCGAAAAGCTGTGACTAGCCCAAGGTCACCCAGCTGGAGTGTGTGGGAGTGCCCAGGCTAATCTGAATTCCCCAGATAAGCCTCCATAGCTCAGGCAGCAGAGCTGGGAATCAAACCCGGTTCCTCCAGATTAGATACACGAGCTCTTAACCTCCTACGCCACTGCTGCTCCAAACTATTAATAAAGCAGGGCTTCTTTCTCTCTTCTGGCCTTCTGCATCTGATGTTGCTGCTGCGGGCCTTTCCTCAATTTAGGCCTCTAAAAAATAAGTGATTCTCTCAATTGAGCTGTAGGGAAAGATGGGAATCGTAGTCCATGAACATCTGGGGCACCAAAGTTGGACACCCCTGATCTACCCAGTAGGTCCAGGGGTGGATGCCATGAAGTTGTTTCTGCACATGCTTGGCCTTCTACATCCCATTTCAGGTCTGCTTTATGATTTCAGAGACAGCGGTGAATATTGGCTTTGCGAGCCAACTCCTGTCGGACGACATGGTCATCCTCGGGGAGAGCGAGATCTGGTATGGAAGAGTGAGTTCCTGCATGACATGATGTTGTTGAGTGGTCCACGCTGCCTCAGCCAATGGCATGAGGGTTCCTTAGCTCCAGGTGGGGACTGGACACCGCCCAGGATTACAAATGATCTCTTGGAAACCGAGATCCGTTACTCTGCAGGAAGTGGCTACTTTGGAACGTGGACTCTATGGCTTTATTCCCCACTGGGGTCTAGCCCCTGTGGTCCAGTCTCCAAGAATATTCCAACCATCAGCTGGCAACCCTAGCTGGCACAGAGCACTGGCGTAACTACCGTGGGACAGAGGGCTGCGCATCGCACCAGGCACGCACCTGGGGGGCAGCAAAAAATATTTTTGATTTTTTTAGTGCATTTATTTTGTCGGCTGGTAAGGGGCACAGTTTTTAGGATAGTGGCACCAACATTTCAGGATATTGTCCTGCGACACTCCTGCTGAAACCAGCCAAGTTTGGTGAAGTTTGGTTCAGGGGGTTCAAAGTTATGGACCCCCAAAGAAGGTGCCCCCATCCCCCATTGTTTCCAATGGGAGCTAATAGTAGAAGGGTCTACCATTTGAATAGTAGAAGGGGCCACCTGAACCAAACTTCACTGAACTTAGGTGGTATCATCAGGATAGTCTACTGCTGATACCAGCCAGGTTTGGTGAAGTTTGGTTTGGGGGGTCCAAAGTTATGGGCCCCCAGGGGGGGGTGCTCCATCTCTCATTGTTTCCAATGGGAGCTAATAGGAGATGGGGCTACCCTTTTGAGTGTCCATAACTTTGGACCCCGTGAACCAAACTTCACCAAACCTGGGAGGTATCATCAGAAGAGTCTCCTAAAGATACCCTGAAATTTTGATGCTGCTATCCTAAAAACTACACCCCCTGCAGGCCAAAAACTAAAAAAACTAAAAAGTACAAAAAACACAAACGAACATGGGGGGGGGCAGCAAAACTCCGATTTTGCACCGGGCTCCATTTCCCTTAGCTACGCCTCTGGCACAGAGGGAGGGCAATAGCCACTGGCAGGTGGGAATGGCTCGCTCTTTTTAAAAGCCTATTTAGGAGCATCTTTGCCAGCAGGTGGCTCAGCAGCCGCCATTGGTTCTTCTCAACTTCTCTTGCAGTGAACTCCTGAAGTCTTCCAGCAACAGTGAAAACAATTTGGCTGGCAGCGGAGAAGCCTTGTTTGGCCAGGATTCACCGCAGCATTTCCAGGCCTCTTTCGTGTGTGACAGGACGGCTTTGGTGATCACTGGCGACTTCTTAGTAAGACAGGATTTTTTGCTTTCCAAATGCAGAGTACTCCCAAGTGGGAATACATTTGCAGCCTGTTATTTGACGGCTAAAGATGGTGTCCTTCTTTACCTAATGTAGCCAGGGCAGCACTTGCAAACCTTGGGAACTTTAAGAGGGGTTGGTATTTGGCAAGTGCCAGTCACACAATTCAGCAATGAAGGAGTTAATTTTGTGCATGCTAATTAGTCAGTGAGGTCAGAAGTCAGTGACCGGATAATCAACCCCTATTGGTCAAGCAGACCTGGCATGGGATACATGCAGGCCTGTACGTAGACAGTGGAACCTCGGTTTTCGTTGGTAATCCGTCCGAAAAGAATCAATGGAAACCGAAACCGATGAAAGCCGAGGCAAACTTTTCCATAGGAATCAATGTAAATCAAATTAATCCATTTTAGGCACTCCAATGTAAATCCAATTAATCCATTTTAGGATTACCACACTCTCTACCATATGCTGTTCTATGCTTAGAAACTGGTCAGAACCTACTTGAAACAAGAGCATGGCTGAATACATTCAAGTATTGGATCAAATTATGTTTTAACTCTGATGTGCGCAGTTTAATATACACAGCGCGCCCAGACCTATTTGCCTCCGAATGGTATCAACTTCTCAAATCAAAAATTTACTCAGTAGGTTTATTACTGGAAGATCTCTGTATGCTGACACCCAGAGAAATTTTCCAAACCTTGAAAAGTAAAACTTCTAGAACAGGGAATATCATATCTTTGTTGGGGCAAGCAAATAAATCATGCTCACCCTCTCTGTCAGGAATAGTACCGAACAGGGGGGGGCACATAGTCAAATATCTTGAATTATTAACTGAACCCAACAGAGATGGATTATCACAAGGGCCAGAGATCCAATACCTTCCCATCGGCCATTACAAAGGGTCGCTTACTCATCCATACCTCCTCTCCAGGATCGGGTTAGTCCAGACGGTAAACATCACGTGGAGACCCTTGCTCAAATTATTCTTGACTGTCAGAGATATGTGAGCGTTAGGAGTTTCTCTCCCAGGCTGGCATCCTAGACAAATCTGAACGTGGACTCTGACTGTTCCTGTCAGGGAGCTTCTTAAGCTGAACAACACAGATGTCATGCTCTTGGAAAAAGTAGCCAAATTTCTTTTACAAGTGACCGAACTTTCTAAGTAATCTATACTGCTATATAGTCTTCCTGTCTGCGCTTTGGATGTACTCTTGATTTGTATTTCAAAAATGTCTGGCAATGCTCTAGAACCTATTTTTAAATGCCAAATAAAGGTTGTTGTTGTTGTTGTTGTTGTTGTTGTTGTTGTTGTTGTTGTTGTTGTTGTTGTTGTTGTTGTTGTTGTTGTTGTTGTTGTAAAAGTAAAGACAGTTTGAATTTGTAATTTCTTCACAGGACAAAATTCTTCATGCCACAGGGGATGAGCAGGGGAAGACGAGGCGAAGCATCTGGGAGCGGTTTTGTTGCTCCCAGGACAAGACCAAGAAGGACCCCAGGAACTTGGTGGAAGAGGCCTTTGTGGAGCTGGCAACGGCCTGCCAGGCTGTCATCTGCTGCCGAGTGACGCCAAAGCAGAAGGCTCTCATTGTCCAGATGGTGAAGAGACACAAGAAGGCCATCTCTCTGGCCATTGGAGACGGGGCCAACGATGTCAACATGATAAAAAGTAAGGGTGGGTCCCGTCTAGGGCTGGTCCCCGCACTTGTCCCCGCTCTAAGCAACCCTGGGAGAAACTTACTATAAAAAGCCACAATGTCATGTTCTTATCGGGAATTCTTATGGGTAGTGACAAAGAGTAGCTCTGGGAGTCATCAGAAACTATGTGGTTTTTCCACAGAGTATGAGATGATTCTTAGCGTTACCCTCTGTCACTTCCAGAGTAACTCTAGCAATCGTTGGAAACTCTATGGCAGCGGTGTCGAACCTATGGCACGAGTGCCAGAGGTGGCACTCAGAGCCGTTTCTGTGGGCACACGTGCACAGAGTTCATCCTGTGGGGGGCAGAAAATCACCTGCCCACACACACATCTAGGCTAGCCTGGGCACGATCCTTTACCTGGGAGTAAGCTTAGTTGCTGGCAATGGGGCTTGCTTCTGAGTAAACCCTCCTAGGGTCGTGATTCACCCATTTGAAGCGTTGCACAGTTGCTTCACCAAGCTTACTCACGAGTAACGTGCACCTCAGAGCCAAAGTTTTTTCTAAACTAAAACTTCAGTATTCAGGTTAAATTGCCATGTTGGCACTTTGTGATAAATAAGTGGGTTTTGGGTTGCAATTTGGGCACTCGGTCTCGAAAAGGTTCACCATCACTGCTCTATGGCATTACCATACAGTTTCTGACAATTCCTAGAACTACTCTTTGCCACTTCCGGTTTATTTTTCCAACTGTGATGTAGCACTGCACACAATAGCTGCTCCCACAATCCTCTCAATGGGTGCCAGGCCCCTAATCCCACCATGTTTGCTCTTTAGCTCTGGTGGGGTGGGGGGAGGAAAGGTGCCCAATTTAGCACTTTGAACTGTACCAGGTCTGGTGAACTTTGGGCTTACTGACTTAGCTGTTACCATCTGCCTCCTTTCAAGACCTTGGTCAAATCCTCACTTGAAAATTGCACGCAGATTGTTGTGAAACTGCGTCCAGTACATCTCCATGCATATTTTTGATGAAGCATTTTTGAAAAAAAATATTATTTATAGACTTTCTTTTCTGTTTGGCATGCCCACCATGATCCCTGTAAAGGATTCAATGGTGTTGATGGTGAAGTAACCTTGAGTGCATTCCACAGCCCGGGCGATGGGCCAGATTCATCGGCGGAGACTTTATCTTTGCGCGGGAGATGAGGACTCCGTTCCCATGGGAAGCAGGAAGGGGGGATGGGGTGAATGGTGTTATAACCTGTGCTTCTGGCGGGAGGGTCATTCCTGCCACTACGTGTATGTGAGCTTTCTAAGATGTCTTAATAAACGGACTCTTTACACCCAAAAGCCTTTTTATTTCTGCTTCTATGGAATTCCCTTACATTGTGGCAGTGGAAACTTAATTCATCTATATTCCTGTGCAGTGGACCTCTGTTGTCTCTTGACATGGAGAGGTTGAATGTTACTTTCATGAAGGTGCGTAGCCTCCCAAAGAGGGCTCCTCGACCTTTCCCCTTTCTGGATCTTGGGAGGAACCGCAGGAGAATCGGGCCTCGCTGGTGGTTCTTCGGCCCCTCGTGATCAGCACGAAGTCTTCCTTTACCCGTTGGAACGTGTGAGGGACGGACGACTCCACCATGGGGACTTCCATGAGCCGTTTGGGGCGCTGTCTATGGATCAAGCCGTTCGTGGATCGGGATTCTCTACCCGCTGCGGTGGGATTACAAAACCTCAGATGCAACCTGTCATGGAGGAGACGCGGTTTGGACCACCTTTCATGCGGCAAACCCAGTGAATCCATTGAACGATTCCTGGACTCGTATTTTGGCAGGATGCTCCCAAAGAACCACCGTGGCACAGCACTGGGGCCCGTCCGAAGCGATACTGGGACTAAAACTCTGGGATTGCGGGTATCCGTGCATTCGCCCTTCTCCAATCGGGACCCCCCCCTGATCCTGGCCAGCCGCATCGCACTCTGAGGTGCCTCCGGGAGCCATCACTGGTGGCTATGGTGTCTCGGGATGTCTCGCTTTCCAGACGCATCGAAGAGTCCTAAGAAAGCCTGCACTCCTAGCCGGATCTGTTCCCTCTCCCATCGAAGCGAGCATCCTGATGAGGAAGTGGGCTTTACTCGCGCAGATGCCCAAGAAGCATGGACCCGTGAACGCCAGCTATGGGAGGAGGAACGGGCACAGTTGCAGGCAAGAGCTTAAAACTCTCGCAGAGGGACCGGAACGGCAACGCAGAAGTCCAGCCTCGAAAGTTGGACCGCGCTGCAAAAGATGCGCCCAATCCACAATATGCTCCAGAATCTGTCAGTCCATGATAAAGTCCTGGGAACACCCAGACTGGATTTACTGAACGGCAACGCCGAAAAGCTGCTTCAAGCCCCGCGCACGCAAAGTGAGCTTACTGGAAGCCCTTTAAACGTGGGACGGTAACTGGCTAAATTGGAATCGAGAAAAGCTGCCTCTGCATGCGCACCAGGGATGCATTGACCTTCAAGGAGAGTGGAGCTGGCTATTTCGCGTTGGAGAGGGAGCTAAGGGAGGCAGTTACAGACCAGGAAGCCCCAAGTTGGAGTCTATGCTGTTATCGATCACGCCGGGCGCCTAGGGGGGGCCACTGCACCTGGGTCCTACACCCAAACGCCAGCTGGGCATCTCGCCAGCGCCCCCGATTCCGCCCCCAACATACAACATGCTGCTCTGCCCAACCTGCTCAACCCGCGCAACTCATGGTTCATCAGCAGGGCGCCATAAGAGCCGCTTGAACGGGGCTACTTCATCGGCCCCTGATACCAGCCCTCGCTTTTGATGGGACCGCTTCCAAACTTCCCTACTTCCATTTTGCAAACTCAATGCCCACTTGGAAGACTATGATGATTTATAACCGGGTCTGAGCGCCGAGAGTAAATACGTGGGACATCGCTCAGTCCTGATACGGTGGCAGCAGCCGAATTGGTTCGTGACTCTTTTGGATTTTGCAAGATGAAGACTCCCCTCGCACGTGGTGCCCGGGCATTCTCCAAGCTCTTTAAGAGAGCCGCCAGCTTCCAAGATCCAGGCGCCGAGAATGAAGCTATCCGCACCATCAAAACTATCCAGCAAGGCAACCGCCCAGTTTGCAGAATTTGGCTCTCGTGAATTTCCGTAGGCGGCGGCTGCCCGACTTCCTCCTGAGTGCGGCCTGAACGCGATGAAATGCGTAATACTTCTCGGATGCTGTGGACGGCAAGCTGGGGCAAGTGAAACGGTGTTTTTAATTCGGGTTCCTCGTATCTATTCGCTGGCAGATTGATCCCAGTTGGGGTCCCAGGTGGCGCCTCGCTTTGGATAAATACGCTGTGCCGGAGGCCGCCCACGCCCAAAACCCACCACTGTGTCCACTAAGCCAAGCCCAGTCAGCCTCCTACCGAAACCACCTCTGAACGCCGTCGCCGACTGGGATTGTAAAGTCTTTACCAAGAGGAGGGCCAGGTCATCTAGGGCCGCCAACTGTCCTGCAAGAAACAACAAAACCAACCCGCTTCAGCTCACGTACTCCATCTGCCAAGCCACCATCGTGCAGATCAGGGTCAGCCTCCCACGGGCTCGCCGTTTAAAGCGGTCATCGGCGACCCAGGAGGAGGGGGGGGGAAGCAGCTGTTTGCCTTTCTTCAGCCCTCCCATGGACATGGGCCCCACTCCTGACGCGGTGAGTGCGAAGTTGCAGCGCTCCCATTACTGTCCAAGCAAGCTTGGCCAACCCCGGGCTTAACACACACTCCGCATTATAGCCTCTGGCTCTTGTGGATTCTGGCTGCTCCCACTGCTTAATGCGGCCCCAGGTGGCAGAGGAGCTAGGTCTGGACCAAATTCCTGGCTAAGCCCATACCATTCCACTCCAGCAAATGGACGGCAGCCCTCGGGAAACGAAGTTGACCGCCCAGTTCAAAAAACACAGCCGGTTCTCCTCCGCTATACCGCACTCATTGGGAGAAAATTAGTTTTATTTTGGCTTCAGTGGCCAAACACTCCATAGTTTTGGGCATGCCTTGGTTATTATTACATGAAACCAAAGTTCATTTGGAAAGCAACGGATCTTAGAATTCACTGACCCTCCCGCGGGTGAACACATGAATTGGGAAAACCCAACTTCTCCTGACACACCCCCCTCCCTGGTTTCTTCTAGCGATCGCCTCCCGATTCTATTGGCATCCCAATCACTCATGCGAGACAAGATCTAGCCAGAGTTTTTCAGGAGCAAGAATGCGATCAGTTGCCACCCCACAGAGACACTCCGGACTGCAAAATTGTTATATTAACAACCAGGGGCGCAACTACCCAAAGGTAGTAGAATCTACCGCATGAGTTCCTGAAATGAGGGAGAAGGAACTGCGTGCCTTCTTGGACAAGAACCTTGCTCGCGCTGGTTCATACGGGCATGGTAGCTACCAAACACACTACTACGCCAAGCTCCCCGCTTTGTTTGTAAAAAAGAAAGATGGCTCTTCACGCAGCTTTGCACAGATTATCGAGGTCTCAATGCGGTCTCCCTGGTCCAATAAATATCCCTTTTTGCCTTTGATCAAGGACCTTTTAGATGCACCTCTAGCAAAGGACGCATTTTTACTAAATTGGACTTGAGAGAAGCTTACTACAGAGTCATCAGAATTGCTGAAGGCTATGAACACTTGACTGCGTTTAACACAAAGTTTGGACACAGTTTGAATACTCTTGATAATGCCATTCGGTTAAGTGGGGCCCTCGGGGCTTTGTATATGGCCCTTATCAACTAAGTTCTCCATGATTTACTGTATGTAAGGGAGTTGTGGCATACCTCTTAGATGACGCTTTTAATTCTACTCACAAACCATAGAAGAGCATGAACATTGGTCCGAGAGGTATTGGAAACGCTTGTCTCTACAATTCTCTCTTTGCCAAACTCTCCAAATGCTGTTTTCACCAGAACTCCATTGACTATTTGGTTACTGGATCTCACCGAGGGGCTTGAAAATGGATCCTGCTAAAATTGGACACTTAGTCCCTCCAATGGCCTACTCCCCACCAACCGCAGAAGAGCTCCAATCTTTTCTTTGGTTTTGTATAATTACACTTTACCGCGGACTTTTATACCCCACCCGCTGAACTTGACTCTCCTCTCACAGACCTCTTACGCATCTAAGAATAAAGATCCACTGTCCCGCCAAGCCCTTCGGCCCCCCTTTCCTGGTCTGAGGAGTGTCAAACAGCCTTTCAACTCTTAAAGTTCTTATGCTAATTACCATCGAACCTATTCTAAAGCACCCTGGGACCCAGATCTCCCGTTTGTAGGTTCACGCGGATGCCTCTGGACAAAGCACTTGGGGCAGCCCTGTTGCAGAAAAATAAAGATGGTAGGCTGGTTCCGTGTGCTTATTTGTCTGGCGAAATTCTCTGGTGCTGGAACTCAACTGGACTGTAGGGAGACAAAGAGACAAGGCCATCAAAGTTAGCACTCTCCACTTGGCGCCACTGGCTGGAGGGGGCCAAACACCCCTTCTGTGGTTTGGTCGGACTGGCAAAACCTGGTAGCTTTGTCCACCCCCCTCAAAATAACCAGCAAAACAACTCTGTTGGGCTGATTTCTTTTCTCAAGGTTTCTCTTTTACAGTCCATTTTTTCCCTGGGAAAACCAATAACCATGGCTGACGCGCTACCGCTGGCCTACCCGGGGAGGGGGGTGGAGTTGCCCATTTGGTGACATTCCACGCACCGTTCTTTCTCCCTCCCAGTTGGGGTTGGCTGTCACCCGATCTCTAAACGCCCACCTCCTCCTCCACCCTCCATTCCTAGGTCTCGTCTCTCCTTTCCCCAAGGGAACTCGAAGAGGCGGGGCTGCACGAGCCCCCAGCGGAAGAAAGTGACTCCACCATTGCGTTTGGAGAATGGAGTTTCATGGAGGGGGGAATGTTGGCACGCGGCTCCCCCCCTCCGCTAGCAGGTTCCTTGAAGCTAAGCCACGATGCCCGCTCGGCTGGACATTTTGGCTTTCTGAAAACTCTGCATTTTAACCGCCGGCAGTTCTTGGTGGCGCGCACGCGCAAGGGACATTGAGGTATTACATTAAGGGCTGCTCGGTTTGTGCAGTAGCCAAAACCATCCCTGTGCCCCATGGGCTATTGAAACCTCTCCCGGTGGCCTCCCGCTTCCCTGGGTTGTCATCTCCATGGGATTTTTATTACAGATTTGCCCGAAAGTCATGGCAACACGGTTTCAGGGTGGTGGTAGACTTATTTTCTAAACAGTTTCATTTTATTCCATGTGCTTCCATCCTCTCCATTCCTAAGTTGGTAATGCTGTTCATTCAACATGTTTACTGCCTCCATTCCTACCAAGTTAAGGTGGTCTCTGACCGTCTCCAATTCATCTCAAAGTTCTGGAAGGCGTTTTTGGGGTTGCTTGGGGTCACCGTCACGGCCGTCGCCGCTTCTCTACCACGTTCAAAGTGACGGAGAGACGGAGAGAACTAACAGAACCCTAGAGCAGTATTTTCACGCTTGTTACACCAACTACCACCAAGACAATTGGTGCGAAGCCATTCCGCTTATGGAGTATGCCCATAACAATGCGGTCCATAGTGCAGTGCCAAAGAAAACCCCCTTTGAAATTGTGGTCTGGTCGCTCCCTTCCCGCCCTTGCCACAACCACCACGACAGCTCTTGGACCCCTCCAGAGTTTCAACAATGGATTTTATCCCTAGTCGAGGGATGGAAAACGGTCCAGACCGGCCTACAATGTCAAGGACTCCCAAAAACTGTAAGCTGGATAAACACCGCTCGGATTTTCCTCTGGCGTGTGGGCTCTTGCGTGTATTTATCTACAAAAAAAATCTCAGAGACGTGCATAAATTTTCCAAACTTCTGGTAAAAGATTTGTGGGACCTTTTCAGATTACTAAAGTGATTAATGATGTCACTGCCCGCTTAGATTTGCCTAACTCTTCTAGTAACATCTATCCTGTCTTCCATTCCAGTTTGCCTGGCGAGGCTCCTGCCTGACATAAATTGGTAATTTACTCCGCTGGAGAGGCCCCCACCGACTATTATTGATGGTCACAAGCACTACGTAAATTGACGCTATCCTGGACTCTCGCTTTAATCGCAAACGCTTGCAGTGGGCCATTTAGTCTCTTGGGTGGGGTATTCCTCTGGGTATAATCAATGGGTTTATTCCTGAAAATATTGAAGCCTCCCCACCCTTATTTCTGTTTTCCACCGCGCCTTTCCGCATAAACCTGGGGGGAGGGGTCTTCGTTATGGGAGGCAGAGTGTAAAGGATCTACTGGTGTTGATGGTGAAGTAACCCGAGTGCATTCCACAGTCTGGGCGATGGGCCAGGGATTCATCATGGAGACTTTATCTCTTTAAGGCCGAGATGAGGACCTCGGCTCCCATGGGAAGCTAAGGGAAGGGGGGATGGGGTGAATGGTGTTATAACCTGTGCTTCTGGCGGGAAGGGTCATTCCTGCCACTACGTGTATGTGAGCTTTCTAAGATGTCTTAATAAACGGACTTTTACACCCAAAAAGCCTTTTATTTCTGCTTCTATGGAATTCCTTACAATCCCTCCTTCATGCCCAGTGTTTTAATTGTTTTAAATGCTTTAACTGTTGTATTTCTGTCTTTATTGGTCTTCGCTCTGTTTTTAGCTGCTTTCATAATATATTGTTGTTGTTTGGTCGGTTTTTAATGGTTTTTAAGATGTGATTTGATTATATATGTTTCAATTGGTCTGCTACCCTGGTGGCCTGCGTAAGGGCAGAAAGGTGGTAAATAAATTCTACAAAATAAATAATTTGGGTGCTGTGTGGTTTCCGGGCTGTATGGCCGTGTTCTAGCAGCATTCTCTCCTGACGTTTTGCCTGCATCTGTGGCTGGCATCTTCAGAGGATCCTCTGAAGATGCCAGCCACAGATGCAGGCGAAACGTCAGGAGAGAATGCTGCTAGAACACAGCCATACAGCCCGGAAACCACACAGCACCCAAGTGATTCCGGCCGTGAAAGCCTTCGACAATACAAAATAAATAATATTTATATCTCGCCTTTCTGCCCAGTCTGGGCCCCTAGGTCGCCTAATGATTAAGAGCAGAAAATTATAAGACAGTAATAAAACCAGAAGTAGCAGTGGCGTAGGAGGTTAAGAGCTCGTGTATCTAATCTGGAGGAATCGGGTTTGATTCCCAGCTCTGCCGCCTGAGCTGTGGAGGCTTATCTGGGGAATTCAGATTAGCCTGGGATCTCCCACACACACCAGCTGGGTGACCTTGGGCTAGTCACAGCTTCTCGGAGCTCTCTCAGCCCCACCTACCTCACAGGGTGTTTGTTGTGAGGGGGGAAGGGAAAGGAGATTGTCAGCCCCTTTGAGTCTCCTGCAGGAGAGAAAGGGGGGATATAAATCCAAACTCTTCTTCTTTTTCTAAAACACACACATAAACACAAACACAGCAGTTAAAACAGAGGGCAGGAAAGGGTGATCATTGAAAGGATGCCAAATGAAACAAAAACCTCTTTACCCACTAGCAAAAGATAGTGACAGAAAGGGACGAACAAGTATCTACCTTGAGGTTCTACATTGAGGTTCTACAGTATGTCTTTAGTTTTATTAGTGGGGATGGGCTGGTACATTCCATTCAGGCCCACCTGCTTTCATTGGTTTCTCGCAAACGAATAATCGTTTGTGGAGGCTGCTGGGTCGTGAGTTTCAGACCCCGCCCAATCGGCTCTCTCCCTTCCTCTCCAGCCGCCGACATCGGGGTGGGGATCAGCGGGCAAGAAGGCATGCAAGCGGTGCAGTGCAGCGACTACGCCTTGGCCCAGTTCTCCTACCTTCAGCGGCTCCTCTTTGTCCACGGCCGATGGTCCTACCTGAGGATTTGCAAGTTTCTCCGGTATTTCTTCTACAAGACCTTTGCGGGCATGATGTCGCAGATCTGGTTTGCTTTCTATACTGGGTTCACTGCCCAGGTGAGGATTTTTTTTTTAATGACAAATGTTTACAATTTAGGTCTGAAGTCGTTACGGCGACGCAATGAAGAGACGAGACGCAGCAATATCAGGAAACAGGTGGAGAGAAGCCAGCGGCTAATCTAGCTGATCTGGCTAGTCTGCCGAGCTGGGGTCCCTGGCACCTTTATTAAGGGTTTGGGAAGGCGGGAGAGCGGGAGAAAGTTGTGCAATTCATGACTCAGCGGAGGGCTGCACACATGCAGGGAGAGACGTTCCTGTCTGGGTCGAATCCACATTCGGGCATCTTGTGACCCGGATGTCTGGGGGATCTCATGATGTGCGTACGTGTGAGCCCAGGAGGGGACAGATGGCGCAGGCATTCCTGTGCACTTTCTGAAGCTCTACTGGGTTCGCTAACGCACCCCTACAAGGTCTTTCAGTTCTCCCCTTTGGCTCTGAGCAGGGGTAGCTTAGTATTTAGCAGGTCAGCTGTGAGCCAGGAAGCCTTGGATTCAAATCTCTCCTTTGCCACAAAAAGCATCTTGAGGAAGAGTCACCCTCTGTGTAAGGCTGAACACACTCAAACGAAGTCGACTTCTAAAAAGAAACGAACTTTATTGATTTGTGTTGCCCTAGCTATAGGGTGCTGGAACTGAGGGTTCGTGCCCTCAGTTCCAGTATGTGTGGGGATTTTGAAGGGGCAGTTCGTAGCTGCGATCGGCCCCTTTTTCCCTGCTGTCGTGGATTCAATGGGAACCGGAGGGTTCTGGGAAATAGAGTCCTGACACTCTGGAATATGGGGATACTGTAAGGATTCCTAAGAACATAGCTTCGACTCTAATTGCACTCTTCATATTCAGAAGTTCAGACAGATACAGATACCTTCATTGGAATACACAAAATAGGTGAAGATCACAACTAATTAAAATTGGTACGTTAAAATGGAAAACATTCAATAAGACATAGTTCAGACAGTTTTGAATATTAACAGGCCTTTTTTGTTACCAGTGAGAGAAATTTGGCTACAGAACGGGTAAAAACTGAGTCTTTAACTGATGAAAGAAAGGAGAGTCGCTTCTTTTTGCTTAAAGCTGTTTTGGCCTTCATTGCTGGGGTGATCTATTTCTCTCAAAGATTGTCATAAAGCTGACAGATTGTCATAACACTGAAAATTTAATCTAGATACAACCAAGTTTCAATAGAATCGGCATCTTTTCATCCAGGTTCCAACATCCTCACTGCAGCATGTTTCTAGTGAAGACGTCTAGCCCTGCCTGCTGCGGGGGGGGGGGGGGGCCTGTTGTCAGGGGTGCAATTGTTAAGCTATCAGCACCAAGATTTCAGAGTATCTTTAGGAGACCCTCCTGATGATACCACCCAGGTTTGATGAAGTTTGGTTCATGGGGGCCAAAGCTATGGACCCTCAAATGTGTAGCCCCCATCTTCTATTAGCTCCCATTGGAAACAATGTGGGATGGGGCACCCCCTTTGGGAGTCCATAGCTTTGGACTCCCTGGACCAAACTTCACAAAGCCTGGGTGGTATTAGTAGGAGACTCTCCTGATGATACCACCAGGTTTGATAAAGTTTGGTTCATGGGGGCCAAAGTTATGGACCCTCAAATATGTAGCCCCCATCTCCCATTAGCTCCCATTGGAAACAATGGGGGATGGGGCACCCCCTTTGGGAGTCCATAGCTTTGGACTCCCTGGACCAAACTTCACAAAGCCTGGGTGGTATTAGTAGGAGACTCTCATGATGATACCACCCAGGTTTGATAAAGTTTGGTTCATGGGGGCCAAAGTTATGGACCCTCAAATATGTAGCCCCCATCTCCCATTAGCTCCCATTGGAAACAATGGGGGATGGGGCACCCCCTTTGGGAGTCCATAGCTTTGGACTCCCTGGACCAAACTTCACAAAGCCTGGGTGGTATTAGTAGGAGACTCTCTTGATGATACCACCCAGCACCCAGGTTTGATAAAGTTTGGTTCATGGGGGCCAAAGTTATGGACCCTCAAATATGTAGCCCCCATTTCCTATTAGCTCCCATTGGAGTGTTTCCCCCCCAAAAAAGTTGCATATACAAGCAGGTCCAGGAAAATCCTGTGATAAGGTGTGTGTGTGTGTGTGTGTGTGTGTGTGTGTGTGTGTGTGTGTGTGTGTGTGTGTGTGTGTGTGTGTGTGTGTGTGTGTGTGTGTGTGTGTGTGTGTGTGTGTGTGTCAGAAACGGGACTGATCTGTGTTCTGCAGTTCAGCAGTAGGGAGATCGCAAGGAAACCTGGATATTTCAGGTGACTATCCCAGGATTAATCACCAGTGAGAAAACCACCTCGATCTCTCTTGAGAGACAATGGTCTCTTGTCTCTCAATGGCAAATGGTGTGTGGCTGAAGGAAGGGAGCTTTTGGGCAAAGCAGATCCATACATTTCACAATGCATCACATGAACGAAATAAGCAGCGGTCATCTTGGTGAGGGACACGCGATGGAGCTCCGCCCAGCCCTCAGCTGTCTTCTTCTGCTCTCTCTTTCCTTGCAGCCTCTGTTGGAAGGTTGGTTTCTCGCACTTTACAACGTCTTCTACACTTCTTATCCAGTGCTGTGCATGGGGATGTTTGAACAGGTAAGCTAGGGTTGACCTCCAACACTCGACGGGTGAAAATAAGGGCACGTGCCTGCTGGCGAACCCTACTGGTGTGTGTGTGTGTGTGTGTGTGTGTGTGTGTGTGTGTGTGTGTGTGCGTGCGTGTGCGTGTGCGGTGTGTGTGTGTCCCCGCCGGATCAGTGTGCTAAACCTGCGGCTTCACAAATCTGTTTTCTGCACCAAGGCTCCAAAACTGCGGTGTTAGTGGGGAGAATGTTGAACTGGGGGAGGGGGTCCAAATCCTTACTCAGTCGCAAAGCTCTCTGGGTGAACCTCAGTGGCATGAACTAAGGCAGTGGTGGCGAACCTATGGCACTCCAGATGTTCAAGGATTACAATTCCCATCAGCCCCTGCCAGCATGGCCAATTGGCCATGTTGGCAGGGGCTGATGGGAATTGTAGTCCTTGAACATCTGGAGCGCCATAGGTTCGCCACCATGGAACTAAGGTGTGGCAGGCATGGCATGTGCCCCGAGTGCTTGAAGGGGGTGCCGTCCCTGCCTGCCTGTCCATGCGCCTCGCCTTGCAATGCTGGCTGTTCAGCCCCTCAGTAACAGCTACCAGCCAGTCTGTGAGTGAGGCAACCTGTTGGGAATGCCACTGGTGGCTGCAAAGCTGCGACGGGGCTGCATAAGGAGGGATTGTGGCAAAAGGGGGAAGTGAGGTGAGGGCGGAGAGTTGGTGCCAAACTGCCAATGGCTACAGTCTCCTTCCCCCCCTCAGTACATATTTCCGGCTTTATTTGATTTTTATTTCTTTGTCAGCAAATTCCAGGATGCCCCAACCTGCCTTCAGCTCCATCAACACCCTTTCTCGTTATGTCCCTCCTGTCTCAGCTTTTGGAGCCACTGAAAGAGAAATGTTGACTCTGCTCCCCTCCCTTCATGAGAACGTTTCCTGGGGCTTTTTCGGGTCAAGTCACACTTTTAGGGCCAACTGAGGACGTTTCCCCACTTACCTGGGTGAGTGGTTGCTGCGAGCTACTCCCAGTGCGTGTCATTTCTGGCGCGCTCCCGGGCTTCCCCATGACCCCGCGCACTGCGCGGGGTCATCAAAAGGCGCCGTTTTGAGGAGCGCCAGGAATGACACGCACTGAGGGGGCACGACAGCGGCAGTGTCAGGGTGGCTGCATTGTCGCCGCCCCTGTAGTGGGGAGTGCCGGGGGACCCTGTGCTACTTGGGGAGAGTAGTGCGCAGCAGCAGGTAAGTGGGGAAACGACCTGAATTCGCCGAAGGGGTGTGTGATTGGGCTGCAGGTGGTACATGTTAGAGGCTGACCACATGGGGCTGCCAGTCCTTTTATGGTGGGAGACCTCTGACTAACAGCCAGAGGCATAGCTCCAAGGGAGTGGGGGGGGGGGTGACGAGGGCTTTCCGGGGGCGGAGCGGGGGTGGAGAATGAACTGGTGCACCGGGCGCATTTCCCCCTTGCTACGCCTCTGCTAGCAGCCCTCTTTGCCATTTTTACCATCGAGTATCCAGCACCAGTTTTACCATAGAGTTTCCAGCGATTCCTAGAGCTACCCTACATTGCATCTGTGTTTCCCCCAGAAGTGATGTAGCGACAGCCAATTGTATGCCTCCATGTCTCCACCCCAACCCTTTTGCCGGCTGCTAGATGCGGCCTGACAACCCAATTGATCAAACAAGAAGATGTGTGGGGGGAAGTGAATTATGTTCCTTCCTTTGAACCACTAGAATTCAGTGTCACCTTATTACAGCCATGCAGGACAGAAGTTCCTCTTCACTCATCAGACTAGTTTCCTGATTCCTGGGAGCTGGCGGGTCACGCCTTTTTGGTCAGCAGTCGGCCCTCTGCCAACTCCTTAGAATCAGCAACACTGGCAATGGGAGAGACCCCCAATACTTCAGTGTGTATGTGCCAGAGGTGGGATCCAGCAGGTTCTCACCGGTTCCCGAGAGTAGGTGACTAATTATTTGTGTGTGCCGAGAGGGGGTTACTCATGGGTGATTTTGCCACGTGATTTTGGCCTTAGTTACGTCCTTCCTCTCAGCAGTAGCGCGCAGAACTTGAAGCAGCCTAGCGGGAGGTGCGCCGGCGTGCGTGGCAGCCTGCGCCTGCGTGCATTCGTTTCCCGCCCAAGGACCGGCTCAGCGGCTGCGTCCTTGCCACAGCCCCGCCCAGGAATGCTGGCCACGCTCCCTGTCGTGCCCTGCCCAGCCCCATTGGCGCTACACCACAGTTTGAATCCCACCACCATGGGAACCTGTTAGTAAAATTTTTGGATCCCACCACTCGTATGTGGCCAAAGGGTAAAACAGAAGCAAAGATTTACCAGGGGAAACTATCAGAAGACAGGGATGAGTAGGATTTATTATTGAATTGCCTTACTCCCCCTGGCCTGCAGGGGGCAGCAACAACTTTCTTCCTGTCAAATGCCTAAGCACTGTTTTGCCTTTTCTTCCCCGCCCCCCTTAGGACGTGAGCGCTGAGAAAAGCTTGAAGTGCCCCGAGCTCTACAAGGCAGGCCAGAAGGACCTGTTCTTCAACTTCCGGACCTTTTGCCTTTCCTTCCTCCAGGGCTCCTTCGTGTCCCTGGTCAGCTTTTACGTTGCACTCTGGGCCTTTGAAGACAAAGCCAGCATCAAGATCGTGGGGGACTACCAGTCCTTTGCCATGATAATAGCAACCTCGGCAATATTGACTGTCACAGTGGAGGTAGGGCCCAGAGGGGCATCAGCACTAGTTTGCAGAGGGTGAATTCCTCACCATCAACGGCCCATGCTCAATCAACTCAGGAGCAGAAAACACAGGGGGGTGGATAACCTCGTGAATGCTGTGATGTCACTTCCTGGAGCGACATCACAGTATTCATGGTGCTCCAGGAATTTCCCCCAGAGCTCTGTGGTCATAACCATAGACACTGGGGGGAAGACGTGAAGTGCTGTGGACCCTGTGACATCTCTTTTGGGTCATCACCCGGAAGGGATGTCACAACATCCACAATGATAGCTCTACCCACGATGTGTCCTAGAATGTCTTGGCAATTCATGAATGTGGAGCTGGCACCCAGAAGTCTTCTACAAAATAGAATTCCACTTTTTAAAAAATGCCTGCTTTGTTGGGTGAGTTCTATGGCATTCTACCAATCTAAGGTCCTTCTCTTCCCTAAACCCTGCCACTTCTCAGGCTCTACCCCCAAATCTGTAGGACAGGGGTGTCCAACTCTGGCGCTTCAGATGTTCATGGACTACAGTTCCCATCAGCCCCTCCTGGCATGGCCAATTGGGGCTAATGGGAATTGTAGTCCATGAACATCTGAAGCACCAGAGTTGGACACCCCTGCTCTAGGACTTTCCTAGGCTGGAGTTGCTATGATCAGACCACCTGACTATCTAGACCAGCATCCTCTTTCACATGGTGACCAGCCAGACGACTGCCTGCCGAGCAAAAAAGCCAAAGTTTTCCACCAGCCAGCTATTGGTTTTCAAACGGTTGCTGCCTCTGAACATGGGGGCTCTATTTAGTATCTGTGGCTGATACCCAGAGGTGGGCTTGATCCCTGAGTGGGTTTGTCCACTTCCCCTCGAGAGCCAACTTCTGCCCTGGCCTGGCCAGCAGAGCTCAAAAGGCTTAGGCCAAACCTGACACCCAAAGGGAAGCCTACAGGTATCATGGGCAGGTGAGGTGTGCCAAGTGATTTTTCAGTGGCCTTCTTTTCTTCTTCCTGTCTCCCTGGGTAGATCATTCTGGACATCAAATTCTGGACCGTCTTCTCTGTGCTGGCCATCTTCCTGAGCTTAGTTCTGTACTGCCTTTGTTCCTACTTCACTCAGAGTTTCCAGGCTTACTTGACGGCTCCCACTGTGTTCCAGTTCCCTGGTAAGAGGCCTCAGAATTGGGAGTTCTTCTCACGTTTTCTCAGAGGTGTAGCTGGGTCAAACTGCACCTGGTGAGCAGCCTGATGGGAACTATACTTCCCAAAAAACCTTGTGAGCCCCAATGTCTCCTGGTAACTATAGTTCCACAGGCCTTTTTTCAGCCTGTACTGGAACAGGCCTTTTTTCAGCCTGAAAAGGTTCTAGGAAAAGGAAAGGAACTAAGGTAAGTGTGGGAAGGGAGGCGGGGAGGGGCGCCGCAAGGGGGGTCGTGAGAGGAGGAGGGATCAGGGGGTGATTTTTCACACCCAGTCATGTGCCCAATGCACTGCGCACCCTCCCCCTGTCCCCTTGTAGCTCCGCCACTGCGTTTCCCCTTTGCAGGTGGAAGGAAAGGGCAGAGATTGGGCTTGACTTTCTTTAAGTGGGAAGGTCAATTCTCTGTTCAGCCCCACCACGAAAACAGAACGTGCTCACCACGGGGGACACACAGGAACCTACCTGTGTTCTCAACCCCTTCCGGGTTAAAGGGGAGGGACTGCCTTTTCTCAGTTACCTTCCCCTCCAAATCCCAGAGTCATCTATACCTGCCATCTTATATAGAGCAGTTGCACAAGTCCCATTGAGATGAACGAGGTTACACAGCTCGTTGCCACCATAGTTATGCACAAGCTGAACCGTCCAGGTCGGATATAGAGCCAACAGAGCTGACCTCCAAGTGGCCGTTCTGGAAACTGCAGCCTAGGCCAGCTCAGCTGGGCCATCTGACTGGCAGAGCCAATCGGAGCAGAGCTGGGAGTACAGAAATTCAGACTCCTCCAAAATCCTACTGTAAGGAACCAGTACAGTCCAGACCAATAGTAACCGTAACAGTTCATTTATTGGTAGGCAATCATGATCTTCTACAGACAATGCGAAATCTGACCAAACTCCCCCCCAGCCGCCGCTTTTACGGGCGAAACCTTTCCCGCGAAAATCCCATTCCAAAACAACCCAGCTTTCCCATCCCACTGTTCCCACCAAGATAGAGATTCACACAGAACAGAAGCCAAAGATGGCAAGCCCGCAGCAATGTTGAGACAGAGATAAAGACTGACCTGGGCACAACGCCCGGAAGAAGGAATGTAGACTCAAGGTTAACTTCGGGCTTGTCAAGAAACCGAAGCAACCTTACACCTACACTGTGTTTCACATAAAGATGTTAGTTCAGTCAGTTGAAGAGCAACAGTAGAGAAAATTGCATGCCTCCACAATAGAATGTAGTCCCATATGAATATGAGAATTATCATTCTTTTTCATGCACTGCCTTTGTCAAAACCATTATTTTGTGCATGAATGCACAGTAATGCACTTTGATACAAGAGTATTTATTCCAGAATGCATTTTTACTTTCAAATGGATGGGGGAGGGGGAGAGAGAGAGCAGGGTTAGGAAGGCACTAGGACCCAAACGGATCATTCTACAACAAACAAGGTCCAGCATCCTTTGTTCTGTGGCAGAGGAATATACAATCTGCTAACATCTTTATGTGAAACAGAGCATAGTGGTTTGTCTACAGTGGAACAACTGAACTTTGCAATGCCTACCTCACTGGAATAGTTGCAGGTTGGGGTTACAGCTACATCTGTGGAGCAGCAGTGCCGTAGTGGGGAGCAGCAGTGGCATAGTGGTTAAGAACAGGTGCATTCTAATCTGGAGGAACCGGGTTTGATTCCCCACTCTGCCGCTTGAGCTGTGGAGGCTTATCTGGGGAATTCAGATTAGCCTGTGCACACCCACACACGCCAGCTGGGTGACCTTGAGCTAGTCACAGTCTCTCAGCCCCACCTACCTCACAGGATGTTTGTTGTGAGGGGGGAAGGGCAAGGAGATTGTAAGCCCCTTTGAGTCTCCTACAGGAGAGAAAGGGTGATATAAAGAAAGGGGGATATAAATCCAAACCTCCTTCTCCTCCTCCTCCTCCTCCTCCTCCTCCTCCTCCTCCTCCTCCTCCTCTTCTTCTTCTTCTTCTTCTTCTTCTTCTTCTTCTTCTTCTTCTTCTTCTTCTTCTTCTTCTTCTTCTTCTTCTATGACCTTGATGATGCTGATTCCTGACTTGTGTGAGTGGTTTAGCCTAGCTGGACCCAGTGAATCCTGATGAAATAATTGGAAGCAATATCACTCCATACGAACATCTTTCTTGTACTACAAGTTTGTCACATTTGGGAAACTAGTTGCCTGGCAGCTGTTAAGAGTGGTGACAGGAGAATTTTTTTTAAAGGACTTTGTATCTTGCCACTACATCACTTCCAGGGGAAACCTGGAAGTGATGTGAGGTAGCTCTTGGAATTGCCAGAAGCTCTATAGTTTTACTTTATGGTTTTACTAGAGTTTCTGGCGATTCCCACAGTTACTGTATATCACTGCTAGGTTTCGCGTGGAAGTGATATAGCAGTGCAGACAACATTCCTGCTGGCACAACCTGGTGAAGGGACAAATGGCGTACGATATCATATGCCTATTTTCCGTGGTGCCCTTCTTGTGTGGATCTGAACAATACACAAAGTAGGAGCATCCAGAAAAATGGTCTGTGTTTCAATGAAAAAGAAGAGTTGTTGGAATATGCTGCCACAGGAGGTGGTGATGGCTATAACCTGGATAGCTTT
The DNA here is from genome assembly GCF_021028975.2 of Sphaerodactylus townsendi. Taxonomy (NCBI): domain Eukaryota; kingdom Metazoa; phylum Chordata; class Lepidosauria; order Squamata; family Sphaerodactylidae; genus Sphaerodactylus; species Sphaerodactylus townsendi. Next base: position 10,514,159 of record NC_059429.1, read on the forward strand.
AAAAGGGGCTTGGACAGATTTACTCTTAACCACTATGCCACTGCAAAAAAATATTAAAAGGATGTCTTTATTTAAGATTACATCCACCCCACACAGAAAGGACTGGATTCAAAAGGAGGGAAATGTAAGGATTGGCTGGGGCTAGTCACATGGTGGAAAGATTGGGGAGGAAGGAAGAAAAGTGGAATGGTTGGTGGGGAGCAAGCTGGTGGACCAGGAAGGGGCGTGGCGGATTTGTGGCCAGTAGAGTTGTGTGTGGGGGGGTGCATCTCAAGAGGGGAAGAGGGGGGTCAGCAAGGAAGGAAGGGATTTCCATCCCACCTGACTCCTTTAGGGTTCACATATTATGGAATTTAAGCCACCGACTTTGCTTTCTCTCAGATGCCTCCAAGAATGCACTGACAGACCCAACCGCACTGCTGGTGATCTTGCTCTCTGTCACGGTGAACATCATCCCCTCCCTCGCTGCCCGCTTTCTGTGCAGCGTCATGGTACAGAGAACCATGTCTGAGGTAAGCATCGCCTTCTCGGTGGCTGCCGAGTGGCTACCAAAGGGCTGCACCAAAGGGAGCAGGCCTTGGAGGGGAAGCCTTTGGCAGAGCCTTTGGCAGAGCCTTTGGCAGAGCCAGCTGGGGCAGAAGAGGAGAGGAGAAAGGCAGGACTATCCATGTGCTGCTTTGTGATGGAAAGGCTGGTTAGAAGAACGTAGTTGGCTATGCAAGGAAGGGGCGGGTCAAGGTTCGAGTGCGGGCCTCATATGAAGTGCTGTCCCAGGTAGGGTTGGAGATTTGGATGGTCCGAATCCAAGTTTGGACCGAATCTGCACTGATTCAGATGGATTCAGACAAGTTGGGTCTGAATCTGAGCTGTCCGAATCACATGTGATCCAAATTCATGGGATTCGGATCAGCAGCCAAATCGCATTTTTATTTTTTGTGTTTTTTCACGTTTTGGCCTGCAGGGGGTTCCCCGTGTCATCCAGAGACACTCCTAAAGACACCCTGAAAGTTTTGTGACTGTACCTTCAGAAATGTGCACCCCACAGCCCTCCACCAGAAACTCCCCATTGACAGCAATGCAGCTAAGTCACTGCAGAACAAAAAAACTTGGGCAAATTTCTGGGGGTGCCTGCAGGGGTGCATTTTTAGATGTATCGGCACCAAAATTGCAGGGTATCATCAGGAGATTGTCCTCATGATACCTCCCAAGTTTGGTGCAGTTTGGTTCAGGGGGGCCAAAGTTATGGACCCTCAAAAGAGTAGCCCCCATCTTTTTAGCTCCCATTGGAAAGAATGGGGAATAGGGGCACCCCTTTGGGGGGTCCATAACTTTGGCCCCCCCAAACCAAACTGCACCAAACTTTGGGGGTATCATCAGGACAGTCTTCTGATGATACCCTGAAATTTTGGTGCTGATATGTCTAAAATGTGCCCCCTGCAGGCCAAAACGTTAAAAAACACAAAAAATAAAAACACGATTCGGCTGCTGATCCGAATCCCATGGATTTGGATCAGATTTGATTCGGACAGCTTGGATTCAGACCCAACTCATCCGAACCCATGCGGATCAGTGCAGATTTGGTCCAAACTCAGATTCGAACCATCCGAATCTCCAACCCTACTTGGGACAGCGCTTCATATGAGGCCTGCACTCGAACCTTCACCCCTCTTCCTTGCAAAGCCGACAACTTTGTCCCCCCCAAACCAAACTTCATCAAACAGTCTCGGAATGATATCCTGAAAGTTTGGTGCCGCTAGCTTTAAAATTGCATCCCCTGAAGGCCAAAACGTGTAAAAACAAAAAAATTCAAAAAAATTAAAACGGACTCGAATTTTATGGATTTACCAGAATTTTCAGGCATATCTGAATTGGCTTTGATTCGGATTCTGGCATACAAATCATTTTATGCCCCCAAAACATCCGAATCCGAATTTTACCGAATTTTTTGAGTTTGACCAACACTAGTTCCAGTTTCAGTCTTGGGCACCGGCAGCCCAAAGTTTCTTTGGGCTGCCGGAGCAGCAGTGGCATAGTAGGTTAAGAGCAGGTGCATTCTAATCTGGAGGAACTGGGTTTGATTCCCCACTCTGCACCTGATCTGTGGAGGCTTATCTGGGGAATTCAGATTAGCCTGTGCACTCCAACGCACACCAGCTGGGTGACCTTGGGCTAGTCACAGTTCTTTGGAGCTCTCTCAGCCCCACCTACCTCACAGGGTGTTTTTTGTGAAGGGGGAAGGGCAAGGAGATTGTAAGCTTCTTTGAGTCTCCTACAGGAGAGAAAGGGGTGATATAAAGAAAGCGGGGATATAAATCCAAACTCTTCTTCTTGCGGAAGGCCTCTCTAGGCCTGAGATCTTGGAGAACTGGGACCAGTTATGATATATAGCTTTGATCTAGATACAACGGTGTGCCACGGGAGCTCAGCTTAATGTGTTTTGTGCGATCTGCTTTTGAAATGGAGGAAAATAGACAGCTATCTTTTTTAGTTATGGAAGGAAGGGGTGTTAGCAAGGCCAGAATATTCATAAATCTCATTAGGATGAAGCCCAAGGGCCCTGTGGGGAGTAAGGGCCCACCAATTTTTTTTGTTTTGCTAAGGCACTTTTACCAGCACCCTAAAGCTTTGGCCTTTCTGACAGTCTTGACTGAGCCAGCAAGGCGGGAGGGAAGCTGGCTGATTCCTTCCTCTCTCAGATAAATGGCAAGTAACCTAGAGGGTAGAGTGACCTCGGCTTGGTGGCTCGTTCCAGATGGATAACCACTGGTACCCAGACACTTGGGATATGTAAGTGGACCTGCAGGTGAGAACAGAGCTGTTCCTGCAGCAGGATCCACTGACATACCTGCTCCTTCCTTTTCTTTTTGCTGATTTTTGGCAGATGGCTCAAGTGAGGGACTTGAAGATGAAAACGAGTATGGTGGAGCTGAGGTCTCACGTCCGGAGAGATTCCCACTGGAGCCGCTCAAGTTATGCCTTCTCCCACAAGGAAGGTTACGCCAACCTCATCTCCACGGGCGCCAGCTTGCGTAGCAAGGGCCCCCGAGTCCGTGGTGAACTCAACGGCTTTGGCCCCACGTCACTGCCTGGCCAAGAAGACTCCGTTCCCCCAGCAGATGTTGCCTGCAGTCGCGATGCTGCCACGCAACAGACGTTTCTGCCCTGTTGACCCGGCAAGGGGCAGAGGACAAAACTGTACTTTTAAAAATCCAAAGCCAACAGCCCTGGATCTTCAGGACTGCCAGTCACAGGGCTCAAAATGGCGCACCCCTTGTGCTCTTGAAGAGGTCTCTGAGCATGCATAGTCAAGCCATTGGGCTCTGGGTTCAAATTGGGGTAGCCCTGGAGAGATTGTCCTTTTCTGACATGGTGCCCAAAGTTAACTCCTCTTCTTTGCTTGGAACTCAGTGGCTTATTCAACAATCTTTCCACTATAACTGTAAAGCAGGGGAAAGTATACGCACCTGAGCACACTGTGACAACCCCCCCCCCTTTAGGAATTAGCGAATGAATTCTCCTTTGGTTTGATCTGTCTTTTGACCGGGGGTCTCATTTCTCACCTTTTTTGCTGCCAATATTCTCGCCTCATTTGCCTCATGCGTGCGCCTCATCCCATTGTGAGAGACAAACTGTAGACGTACTTACCTGGACACCGTACATCATTTTGTATGCGTAGTGCTGATTTATGAACACAATGAGAAAAAGTGCCTGCTCTTAGGGGGTCAAAAGATTTGACCTGAAGAACTGAAGAATCCCAGGGAGCAGAGGGAAAGCTACAAGGGGGCCAGGGTTGTATGTTGCACTGGGCGCGCGCCTAGGGGAGCGCGTGCAAAAATTCAGGTTTGTGTTTTTGGTGTTTTTTCAGTTTTTGGCCTGCAGGGCGTGCAGTTTTTAGGCTAGCAGCACCAAAAATGTCAGGGTATCTTTAGAAGACTCTCCTGATGATACCAGCCAGGTTTGGTGAGGTTTGATGCAGGGGGTTCAAAGTTATGGACTCCCAAAGGGGATGCCCCATCCCCCATTGTCTCCAATGGGAGCTAATAGGAGATGGGGGCTACACCTTTGAGAGTCCATAACTTTGGACCCCCTGAACCAAACTTTACCAAGCCTGGGTGGTATCATCAAGAGAGTCTCTTAAAGATAACCTGAAATTTTGCTGCTTCAATCTAGCCTAAAAACTGCACCCCCTGCAGGCCAAAAACTGAAAAAACACTAAAAAATACAAAAAACACAAATGCACACGGAAAACTCAGATTTTGTACCGGGCTCCATTTTCCCTATCTACGCCTCTGCCAGGGAGGAAGCGGACCAGAAACAGAAACTTCAGGTTAAAACAGCAATGAGGACCACCCAGGACCATCGCAAAATGTGACTGGATCTTCTCATTCCTTCCAGTGTTTTAAAAGTGCACTTTAATTAGACTATGATATTCTATCATACATGCAAGCCAAGTGATTTATTTTTTTTGAAAAGAGTGGGAGAGAATCCCAACTCCTGGTTGTGGTGGAAAGGAAAGGTGTAATATGCTCAGAGGCTAGTGACCTGATATGTTTCAGCAATGAATGCTGGCCAAGAAACTAACCGACAGGGTGCGTCGTAAGGCTGCCCCACCTAAAGTCCCAAAGAGCGTAAGGAATTGGCTTCCTGCATTAAATAGTGGGTTAGAGCCAGCCAAGGGGGGGTGATGCACTGAGTGCGCGGCATGGCAGGGGTGTTCTGGGGTGTGGCAGGAGGTGTCCGGGGCATGGGGCGGCTTTCCGGGGGCGCGGGGGGGCACGTGTGCCCCGGGCGCAGTTCTCCCTCGCTATGGCTCTGGGTAAAGACTATGCAGTTTGCCACAGCGCTGGGATCTTGTCTTCCTATTTGCACAAAACTTGTGAATGGTAATATTGATGGGATACTACAGAAGAAGCCCTTAACGTGCCATTCCATCAAGGTTGTCAGACTGGTTGTAGTAGACTCTAATCTGGAGAATTGGCCTTGATTCCCCACTCCTTCACTTGAGCAGCGGAAACTAATCTGGAGAACAGGGTACAGTTCACATAAAGCCTGCCAGGTGACCTCGGGCTAGTCACAGTTCTCTCCGAGCTCTCTCAGTCCCACTTACCTCACCAGGTGTCTGCTGTAGGGAGAGGAAGGAGATTGTGAGCTGCTTTGAGACTCCTTATGGTTGAGACAAGGGGGGTATAAATCCAAACTCTTCTTCTTGTGCAATACTTATGTATTTTTAAAATGCACCCACATTTGGGTGAAAATGTACAAATGTACTTTGATAGCTTACAACAATGATATTTTGTGTCTTATGCGCAGGAGTGCATTGTGTATCAAACAATGTGCCAAACAGATCTTGATGTGCTCGTATATCTGAATTGGTTCCCTCTCACCCGGGAAAATGTGTGCATCAGCAAGTGCGGCAGGGAGGGGAAGATGAAGGAATAAAGAGGACATTTTTCTCATCTCTATTGTTTATGTTTTAACAGTGTTTTCAAGCAATTGATAGTTTGAATTGTGAGTCGCTTCGAGTTTCTTTTCAGGAGCTGGGTGGTTGATGTATTTCAAATGAACTAACATAATACCAGCTCTGATTGATAAGGAACATTCATAAGTTATTCAGATTTTTGTATGAAATTGGTGCATTACCAACAGGATCCTCTAGGAGGTGCCAGAAGTGTTGAAAATTTTTTTCCACTGTTGAATGTACAGCTGCCCTCTGCTGGACAGAAGCAGTACTGCTAAAGAGTAATTTTGGTTTCTATTGATATTTCAGCTAGATTGAATCTCCAAACATTAACCTCTGGGTTTGTTTAAATGTAGTGATGCTTCCAAAACGGTCCCCATCTCAATTTCACCCTGGATTTTCAAGTTTTAAATTACTCTCTCAAGTTTCCAAACTGGAAATGAAGCATTAGGAATCCACCCCCACCCCCCAATTCTGCTTTTTAAAATTTACAAATTATGTGCAAAGTGTGTTTTTCTTCTGCCTCACAGAGTGTCTGATCAGAGCAGGGGAGAGGGCTGCTGTTTTAACATTTTCAAAGGGGACATTTCCCTTTCTCTCCCCCCCCCCCTTTCTATGCAGCGCCATCACATTAAACAAAGTCTGCAGTTTCTGGTGGTCTGTCTCCATTACAGGATGGCTACAAAATGCATGTGTGGCAAAACAGGCTTGCCTATGGCTTGCAGGCCCTATTTCGCCCTCTGACCTCTCCCAGAGTTGCCAACCTTTCCCTGGAGAGGGCTCTCTTATTTCCAGGGTTTGCTGCCACCCCCTGGTCAGTTTTGGGATTGTCCACTAGGAAGGACCAGGACTTCCCAGACTCCTCTCCCACTAGCGTGTCCAAGACAGGGGAGGGGGGGCACACACGCTGTACAGAGAACGGTCCACTCCTGGTAAAGATTTAACCAAGTCAATTCTTTAATAACAGAAGAATAATTTAGAGAGCTTTTCTGGCACAACACCCCAAAGACCACAAGGAACACAAACTAAAGAACAGCAAACCGCAAGTCCTCTGGCCCTGTCGCTACCACACACCCTGCCTACTAGTTGCTGCCCAGCAGGGTAGGTCCTCGGCTTAAGTAGGTATTGCTTATGAGGAAGCTCCCATCACTGGGCCTAGCACACGGCCTGCGGGGAAATGGCCGCTGCCTTCTCTCCCAGGCAGAGCCTTCCTCTTCCCCCGAGACCAGCAAGACAAGAAGACCCCACCCACAGGGTCCTGGTTGGTTTTATCTCTCTTTTCTTCCCTCCCTTTTTTGGCTCCCCCTGATGTTGTTACCAGGCTCACTGCAACTTCTGCCCACCCGCTCTATGGTGCCTGGTTGGGGACAAAAGGAAGGGCGGGGGGAAAAAAACATTTCTCCACATGTTTTAACAGTGTTTTCAAGCAGTTTTATTGATAGTTTGAATTGTGAGTCGCTTCGAGTTCCTTTTCGGGAGCTGGGTGGCTGATGTATTTCAAATGAACTCACATAATACCAGCTCTGATTGATAAGGAACATTCATAAGTTATTCAGATTTTTGTATGAAATCGGAAGAACCTAAAACCCAGGCGCATTACCAACAGGATCCTCTAGGAGGTGCCAGAACCACAAAGTGTTGAAAAAGATTTTCCGCTGTTGAATGTACAGCTGCCCTCTGCTGGACAGAAGCAGTACTGCTAAAGAGTAATTTTGGTTTCTATTGATATTTCGGCTAGATTGAATCTCCAAACATTAACCTCTGGGTTTGTTTAAATGTAGGGATGCTTCCAAAACGGTCCCCCTCTCAATTTCACCCTGGATTTTCAAGTTTTAAATTACTCTCTCAAGTTTCCAAACTGGAAATGAAGCATTAGGAATCCACCCCCCAATTCTGCTTTTTAAATTTTACAAATTATGTACAAAGTGTGTTTTTCTTCTGCCTCACAGAGTGTCTGATCAGAGCAGGGGAGGGGGCTGCTGCTTTAACCTTTTCAAAGGGGATATTTCCATTCCCCCCCCTTTCTATGCAGTGCCATCAAATTAAACAAAGTCTGCAGTTTCTGGTGGTCTGTCTCCATTACAGGATGGCTACAAAATGCGTGTTCGGGGCTTTTCAAAGATATCCTGAAATGCCTTTTTCTCCCTCCCCATTCCTTTTCGTTCTAAGCATCCAGCTACATGGTGAGTTCTGGGGAACTTGAAAGCCTACTGATGCTTTTGTGACCACTTGATTGGTCTTCCCAGAATCGTGTGGGGAGACTGTTACTCTGTGGCTTTGATTGTACAAAGATGCAAATGGAACAAACGTCTGTTTTGTGTGCAGGGAGGAGGGGTTACAGTCACAGTCCTGATGTATAGGCTCATTCCGCACATGCAGAATAATGCACTTTCAAACTGCTTTCAGTGCTCTTTGAAGCTGTGCGGAATGGCAAAATCCACTTGCAAACAGTTGTGAAAGTGGTTTGAAAACGCATTATTTTGCGTGTGTGGAAGGGGCCATAGTTACCAATTCCAGGTTGAGAAACTCCAGGGGGTCAAAGCTGAAGAAGAGGGGAGTATGGGAAGGAAAAGTACTTCATTCTGATGTAAGTCCTTAGAGTCACCATGCCAACGCAGCCATTTCTACCAGGGGAAATTACCTCTGTTATCAGGAGATCAGATATAATTCTGGGTGTCCTCCAACAACCAACTGGAGATTGGCAATGCTGTTCGGACGCGTTGTGGCATCAACACAGTCTTGGTTTCTGTTTGCCAGGGCCAGAGGTGGGATCCAGCAGGAGGTGCACCGGCGTGCGTGGCAGTCTGCGCCTTGCCACAGCCCTGCCCAGGAATGCCCCGCCCCCGGAATGCCCAGCCATGCCCCCGGCGTGCCCCGCCCAGCCCCGTTGGTGCTACGCCGCAGTTTGAATCCCACCACCATGGGAACCTGTTACTAAAATTTTTGGATCCCACCACTGGCCTGGGCCATTTTGTCCCTCCCTGCTCTGCCTTTGCGCAAGAGTGTTTTGAGAGGAAAGGGTGTTGCTCATCACATAGCTAAAGAGCCCCCTCCCCCTGAATACTAACCAGCTCAAATGTCAGGAGCCAGATTACCATGGGACAGGGCGGGGGCGAGGGGGGGACTTGAAACAGGAGACCTTTAGAAATGTCCTGGTGCCATGAATTGCCTCCAGCACAAAAGGGGGCGTTTGGAAAACAGATTTCTTGGTTGTTCATAAACTCTTCAGGTTATGAATGATAAATTCTAGTGATGTAGCTGTTTTAGTTAATCTCCGTAAATTCGTAAAAAGAAAAAGGGAGCCTAGTGGAACCTGAATGCATTGACACTAAAATCTCACTCCATGATATGCACTCGATGAAGTATTCATGAAAGTATTTATACGTAGGGAAAGTATGTAGATGTAGGGAGTGTTGGGGGATAGAGAAATGGGGGAGTTGCACTGTTTACGTTGCATTGTCATTTCTGGGGGAAAGTGGCAAATGATCTAGGGTAGCTCTAGGATGCCCCAGAAACTTTCTGGTTTTAACCATAGAGTTTCAAGTTTCGATTCCTAGAGCTATCCTGTTGTCCCCGGAAGTGATGTCATGACATAGTTGATGTGGTCAGGCTTTTAAAATTCACCTTTCCCCCGCTGCCATTGCTTCTCTCCCCACAATAGTGGGAGGCCTAGTATCCGTCGCAAAGACTCCTTTTTGTTATTACTTCTACATGAAGGCTGAACAACTTTCCCAAAGTTTAAATACGTGGCTGTTAGTGTAAAAGACTGTTCATCATGCTTTTAAAATGTTGATGTCAGAGTGTAAGTATATCCTGTAGAAAACTGCTAGGGAGCTCATGAGCTAACAGTCTTGGGTTAAATAAAACAACGACGGACGAATTGAATGATGGGAGATAGCGGACTCAAAGGAGGCAGGCAGAACTAGTAAAAACCAGAGAGAACAGCTTGCAGCCGGTGAAGAAACCGAGGCCCCTTCCGCACACGCAAAATAATGCGTTTTCAAACCACTTTCGCAACGGTTTGCAAGTGGATTTTGCCATTCCGCACAGCTTCAAAGAGCACTGAAAGCAGTTTGAAAGTGCATTATTCTGCATATGCGGAATGAGCCCTAGTTTCAAAACGTCAAGAGATGAAGGGAAAAACACACGCTCAAAAGGGTAGCCCTATCTACTGTTAGCTTCCATTGGAAACAATGGGGGATGGGAGCACCCACTTTGCAGATCCATAACTTTGGACCCCCTGAACCAAATATCACCAAACCTGGCTGGTGTCAGCAAGAGATCATCCTGATGATACCACCCAGGTTTAGTGAAGTTTGGTTCAAGGGGTCCAAAGTTATGGACTCTCAAAATGTAGCCCCCATCTACTATTATCTCCCATTGGAAACAATGGGGATGGGAGCATACCCTTTGGGGGTCCATACCTTTGGACCCCCTAAACCAAACTTTACCAAACCTGGCTGTTATCATCAGGAGTGCCACCTGATGACTGCCTGAAATGTTGGTGCCGCTAGCCTAAAAACTGCGCCCCTTGGAGGCCAACAAAGTAAAAACCCTAAAATATTTTTTTAAAATACACCTCACTTGCGTATAAGTCGATGGGGGCTTTTTCGGCACAAAAAATGTGCTGAAAAAGTCGACTTATATGTGAGTATATACAGTAACTGATAGACATGGGCTGAATAAAGAGACGATGCTGACCTATTAAAACAAGGCTAAGTTTGCTGTAACATTTTCCAGGCGCAAGGGGAAGGGGAGTATCAAACTTCAGGCCTGTCTGGGCAGCTTTTGCTTCCACTTTTTGATATGCAGAAGTCTAATTGTGGCCCTTTCCGCACGGGCCAATAACAGCGCCCTAGGGATGGCAAAAACGCCATCCCTAGGGAGCTGTTTGCATGGGGGGCGCAGCTGCATCACAGCCGCGCCGCCCTCGCTCCCCTCCAGCGGAGCAAAGCTGCCATTTTCCCACCTCGCTTCCTGAGCGAGGTTTTTGGAAAACAGCGGTTTCCAGCCGTTGGCAGCAGCTGGAAGGCGCCATCCCCCCTTTCCCGAATGACTTACCTTCCCTGAGACCTTCTGGCGCATTGTCCAGGCCTGGGGACATGCCCCCCCTGCCCTGCAACTCCAGAGCTGTCGCGTAGGGCAGGGGGCGTGTCCCCTGGCCTGGGTGACGTGTTGGAAGGTCGCAGGGAAGGTACGTCGTTAGGGCGACAGCGCAGCGCTGCGCCGTCTTCCCTGCCTTTACCGGGACCGTTTGTGCGAACAGTCCCTGGGGGGGGGGGTGTCGGCTTTGTATACGCCGACTCACCCCCCAGCGTGGCCGTGCGGAAACGGCCTGTGATTGCAAATAAAGTTTTCATTCGCTTCATTCTTGACATGGCAATCAGTGGCCAAATAGTGGCATCAGTAAGCAGATCTGGAGTCTGAAAATGAGAGACGGTAACATTAGGGCCAGCGTTCAATTTACTGCAAACGTTTGCCCACTGTTTTCCTAGTAATATGGAAGCGACGATCATAAGCATACTTATTTGGAAGCAGGCCCTGTTAAAAAGGCATGGCATTTATATCTTCAGTAGAGTGGCAATGTTTAATTGAGTTTGTTTAATTAGACAACCTAATTAAAAGCTTGAGGTCAGCTCAACGATGCCCGGGATTAATTTGGTGGCAGAGTTTTTAAAAGCAACTGGGAGATGGCCCTATTGTAAAAGAAGCACATTCTCTCTTGCACAGGTGGGAATGCTGGTTCTGAGATAGCACCTTCTCTGAATTGTGTGTGCAACGTGGCAAACCGTATAAACGTTAAAATAGGGTTATGTGGTGGCAATAATTGGAAAATGTGGTCATTAAGGAGCAGCAGTGGCGTAAGAGGTTAAGAGCTCGTGTATCTAATCTGGAGGAACCGGGTCTGATTCCCCGCTCTGCCGCTTGAGCTGTGGAGGCTTATCTGGGGAATTCAGATTAGCCTGTGCACTCCTGGGTGACCTTGGGCTAGTCACAGCTTCTTGGAGTTCTCTCAGCCCCACCCACCTCACAGGGTGTTTGTTGTGAGGGGGGAGGGCAAGGAGATTGCAAGCCCCTTTGAGTCTCCTGCAGGAGAGAAAGGGGGGATATAAATCCAAACTCTTCTTCTTCTTCTAAAAATAAAAACCCCGAAGGCAGAAAATTGGGTCTGGCTGCTAAAATTGTAGTGGCGGGGGAAGGCTCCTAGAACCCAAGAAAACTTGTGAAGGCTTGGCGTAGGTGGTTTTGAAGTGAAACTAGACACATTCATTAGTGTCTAGATCGAGGAATATAATAGTGCCACGCTATTCTGCATTGGTCAAACCTCATCTAAAATAATGTGTCCAGTTCTGGGCACCACAATTCAAGAAGAATATTGACAAGCTGGAATTGGTCCAGAGGAGGGTGGCCAAAATGGGAAAAGGTCTGAATTCCATGTCCTGTGAGGAGCAGCTTAACGAGCTGGGTATGTTTAGTCTGGAGAAGAGAAGGTTAAGGGGTGACAGGATAGCCACATTTAAATATTCGACGTCATGTCGAAGAGGGAGCAAGCTTGCTTTCTGCTGCTCCAGAGACTAGGACAAGAAGTAATGGATTCAAAGTGCAGGAAAAGAGATTCCACCTAAACGTTAGAAAGAACTTCCTGACAGTAAAGGCCAGTAGTGGGATCCAAAAATTTTAGTAACAGGTTTCCATGGTGGTGGGATTCAAACAGTGGTGTAGTGCCAATGGGGCGTGGCGGGGCATGATGGGGGTGTGGCCGGGCATTCCGGGGGCGGGGCATTAATAATTTCTCTGTTACTGTAAAAAACTCTTACTGTAAAAAAAAAGTTCCTAATTTCCAGCTGGTATCTTTCTGTCCATAATTTAAACTCATTCTAGCAAGTCCTCTCGTCTACTGCCAACAGAAACAACTACTTCTCCTCTAATTGACTGCCTGTCAAATACTTCATACTTTCAAATACTTAATTTTGTTTCTAGAAATCAAAAGAAGACTACTTTCCTTCAACAAGGAACTTTACCATATTTCTAAAACATGTTTTTAAAACAGCCCAACAGGGAGAATTATCCCGTTTTCTACCTTCGCTAACCAGCCACATAGGAAACAACAGGACTTTATGATTTTTGGACCTAATGGAATTTCTAATGGAAAAGCAGACCCAATTTGTCACCCCCTCTCGCCACACACAAATAATTAGTAACCCACTCTCGGGAACTGGTGAGAACCTGCTGGATCCCACCTCTGGTAAAGACCGTTTGACAGTAGCTGACTTGGAGGGTGGTGGAGTTGCAGATAGCAAGGACAGATGGTACTTGATAGAAAAATGAAGCTTGAAAAACAGAAGATTCTTGCTCGGCTCACAACAGTGAAAGAATTGCATTTCTGCAGTGGTAGAGAAGGAGAGCTACTCTGCATATGGTTAGAGGTATTCGTTTCTATATTACTTTAATACTGGAAAGCCCTCATACTATGAACTGGCTCGGGGCTGTCCCCCATCCTAAAACGGGCTTCCAATTTGACAGGTTCCCTTCCTCTGCACTCGCCCCCCTCCCCGCCCCGTTTCTAGCTGTGGACATAGGCCCCTTCCACACATGCAAAATAATGCATTTTCAAACCACTTTTGCAACTGTTTGCAAGTGGATTTTGCCATTCCGCACAGCTTCAAAGAGCACTGAAAGCAGTTTGAAAGTGCATTATTCTGCATGTGCGGAAGGAGCCTTAGTGTTTGGGTCTCCTATGAGGGCATGGTCTGTCTGCAGGATGGAGCCAATGGATGTACGACTCACCTGGAACGTTGCTTTACCCCACATAAATTGACACTTAATCTGGGGGAAGTCATTTTCCATTTGAAGAGCTGGAACCTCTTTCCTGAATTAAAAAAAAATGGAATTCGCTCCAAGTGATTTTTGTTCCTCTTGTGAACAAATCGCTGGTTTCTTTTATGATGTTATCCTCCCCTCCCCCTTTCTAGTGTTTTTTTTTTACCATTGATATTCCCCCCTCCCATTTTTATTTCATTTGCCTTTGGTCAGCTTGAAGCTAATATCAAAAACAAGATGCCAGCTGGAATGGAGAAAATGGGCCAAAAACAGAACCTGGTATGAAAACTGACAGGCCTTTTGTAAGCCCCCTTGGGCCTAGATGGAAGGTGGGATATAAATGAACATAAGGACATAAGAACATAAGAACTAGCCTGCTGGATCAGACCAGAGTCCATCTAGTCCAGCCCTCTGCTACTCGCAGTGGCCCACCAGGTGCCTTTGGGAGCTCACCTGCAGGAGGTGAAAGCAATGGCCTTCTGCTGCTGCTGCTCCTGAGCACCTGGTCTGCTAAGGCATTTGCAATCTCAGATCAAAGAGGATCAAGATTGGGAGCCATAGATCGACTTCTCCTCCATAAATCTGTCCAAGCCCTTTTTAAAGCTATCCAGGTTAGTGGCCATCACCACCTCCTGTGGCAGGTGTTTTCCTTTAAAATGCTTTAATAAACAAACACAAAAAACAAACACGTTCATTTTGCACAAGAGAGAGAGAAAAAAATATCATAACAGGGATATTCCAATGGAACCAGACAATTTCCCCCTTAGCTCTCCTTCATTCAGAAGAACCTGAACCGATTCTGTGTTAGTTCCTCGCCTGGCTTTTGGGCCTTCCAGAAAAAGTCTACTCCTGAAATTTTTGACCGCTGGTATTTTTCCACCTGGCTCACTCAGAGGGCCAAACTAGGCATAACGGCATCCTTGTGGCCACTGCAAAGATGTCGCCGCCATTTTAAAAATGCCACAAGGGACTGGTCCTGTTCAGGCCTGCAACGGGGTCCTTTTATTCCCCACCCCACCCCAAATAGTAGCTCAGAATACAGCTACTTCGATAAAGCGCAGAGGGAGGGGGGTGGGCAAGAGCAGCCCAGCCCTCTGTGCAGTGGGTCCATTCTGAATTGGGCCCTCGTGGCTTTAAAATGGAGGTCAGCAGCATGAGTTATTTCTCCTCCAAGGTTATAGTGTTATCCCTGGCATTTCGGGCTTTAAAATGGCCGTCACATCCTCATGGTAACCGCATAGGATTGCCAACTCCCTGAGATTTGGGGAGTGGAAGCTGGGGAGGGTGCAGTTTGGAGGTGGAGGAAGAAGAGGAGAAGGAGGATTTATACCCCACCTTTCACTCCTGCAAAGTCTCTCAAATCAGCTTACAAACTCCTTTCCTTCCTGTCCTCATAACAGACACCTTGGGAGGTAGAGAGGGCCCAAGGTGACCCAGCAGGAGGTTGACAGGGGCCAAGGTCACCTTGGGAGGTGACTGGCTCAAGGTCACCCAGCAGGCTTCATGTGGAGGAGCAGGGGAAACAAATTCAATTCTGCCACTCATGTGGAGGAGCGGGAATCAAACTCGGTTCTCCAGACTAGACACCACCACTCTTGACCACTACATCACACCTGAAGGGACCTCAGTGAGCTATCGTACGATCTACTGAACAAAAGCAGACGTTTTATCCAGAGGAGCCAATAGCGTTGCCAGGTCTAAATTGGGAAATACCTGGAAGTTTGGGGGTGGGGCCTGGAAAGAGTGAGGTTTAGGGAGCAAATGAATGCCAGTGTGGCATAAACATCATTGGAATTGTTTTGGCGCAGCAGAAATAAAATGTCCTGCGGATGTTTTGAAAAGATCCGTTTTGGCTTTTTTTAGTTCACACACAGCCCACCAAAAACAGCTAGCCAAAAGAGTTGGCAGCCAAAATGGATCTTTTCCCCTGCCTACTGCATAAGTAGTCAGATTCACAGTTGCGCTTGCCATTTTGTGTATTGCTACAGAGATTCTCCATGGTCGGATCCCCACTTGAAATTTGCACGCAGATCCAAACCTGTTCGTTGTGAAACCGTGTCCTCTTCATTGGAGTTTCTCCCTCCCCACCGCAGCCAGCACACAGCAGACACACCCGGTTGCAGAACTCTTAGCAATCCCCACTACCAGGCGAGCTCGCTTCACTGGTCTCCCCTGATTGGTTGGCGTGCCTTGATGCCCTCCAAAGTACCTGTTTTCTCCTGGAGAACTGGTCTTGATAGTTTGCAGATCAGCTGTAATAGCAGGAGATTAGCTGTAATAGCCGGTTGGCCATCCTAGAATTGATCTCTATTGTCAAGAAATCAGTTGTAATTCTGAGAGATGTCCAAGGCTTACCTGGAGTTTGGAACCGGATGGCCACCAAGATCTTGCCATGTCTAGTTTGGCCCCCGAAAACACAGTTTTCAGGGTGTACACATGAAATACGTTTTCATTTCTTATTCAGAGGGTAATTGCGTTTGAAGAAATACGGGGTTGCCACTTTTCAAAGTAAGATCTGGTGCAGAAAGTCGACTGGACGAGGTATTTTAAGCGGCGGGAGCGCGACTGAATGACAAAAAATAATTTATTGAAGAAACTGAAAGCAGGAGCATATACAACACAGTCATGGAACAGTAGATAACGACGTGAACAAATAGAATTTCCCCCCTTTTTTCCAAAATCCATTCGGAGGATGCTACGGAGTGACCCAGGTGCTGGGACCGCTGCTCCAAAGAACACAGACCATTTCCGGGTTTTCTTTCTTTTTCTGTTTTGGATAAAGTGCCCAAACACATAAGAATTTGTCTTCCAAACAGCTACGAAGCAAACTGGCGGTTTTTTCCCCCAAAGAACTAAAAGATAGAATTGCAAAGACACGGGAGGAGATTTGCCGCCCAGGTGTCACCAAGAACATAACTTAAAATATAGACGGGAGAAATGAGATCAGAATTTAGAAGAAAAGCTGGGTCAAATCCCAAATCCCAAATGTGAAATGTGGCCGTTCCCATCGCTGTAACCAGCTTCCTCCGGTAAAAAAAAACTGATCGGCCTAGATTGTGGGGGTGGGGGGGGGGGGGGTTCCCATCAGGACAGTCTCTAGATGATATCCTGAAATTTTGGTGCTGATACATCCAAAAATTTACCCCCTGCAGAAACATCCCAGAAATTTGCCCAAGAATCTTTGTTCTGCATTGAGTTTTCTGTATTGCTGTCAATGGGGGTTGCAGGCTGAGGGGGGGCACATTTCTGAAGGCACAGTCTCAAAACTTTCAGGGTCTCGTCAGGAGACTGCCCTAATTATACCCCCCACGTTTGGTGCAGTTTGGTTCAGGGGGGCCAATCTCCTATTATATCCCATTGGAAACAATGGGGGATGGGGGCACCCCCTTTGGGAGTCCATAACTTTGGACTCCCTGAACCAAACCTCACCAAACTTGGGAGGTAGCATATGGACAGTTGTCTGATGATATGCTGATATTTTGGTGCCTCTAGCCTAAAAACTGCAACCCCTGCAGGCAAAAAATGGAAAACCACTAAAATACCCAAAAACGAACCCTGCATTTTGATGCCCCCCACAAGGTGGTGCCCTGGGCAAATGCCCACCTTGCCCAATGGGCATTATGCCCCTGCCCGCATGTCCCGGGCACAGTTCCCCCTAGCTCTGGCCCTGCATCAGAGATCTCCCAGCAACTAGTGGGGCTACTGCATCATCACCAGAAGAGTAGTGGGCCTGGGTTTGAATCGTCAATGAAACTCCTTTAGGTAGCCTTGGATCAATCTCTCTCTCTCTCTTTCTTTCTGATCTACCTCACAGGCTTGTTGTGAGACTAAAATTTAGGAGAGGAGAACCATTCAACACCACCCAAATCTCCTTGCAAGGAGAACCGGAGTTAAAAATGAAATAAACACTTCTCCAAAGAACAGAAACACACATGCCTTCCAAACCGTTCCAGAGTTTTGATGTTTTTTTCTTTTTCCTTGAATATTTCGGGGATGTGATTTTGGTGGGGTGGGAGGGGGGAGGGAAGATTAAAAGAAACATCTGCTTGGCAATATGGGTATTCTGTGATGAGGCAAATGCTCTCGGCAGCCGCTCAGAGGCATTTCGAGCTCTGCCATTCTGGGAACTGAGTGCTAGGAATAAGAAAACATCTTCAACTGAGTGCTAGGAATAAGAAAACATCTTCCCACTGTCTCATTCGGGAGCAGCAGTGACGTAGGAGGTTAAGAGCTCGTGTATCTAATCTGGAGGAACCGGGTTTGATTCCCTGCTCTGCCGCCTGAGCTGTGGAGGCTTCTCTGGGGAATGCAGATTAGCCTGTGCACTCCCACACACGCCAGCTGGGTGACCTTGGGCTAGTCACAGCTTCTTGGAGCTCTCTCAGCCCCACCCACCTCACAGGGGGGAAGGGCAAGGAGATTGTCAGTCCCTTTGAGTCTCCTGCAGGAGAGAAAGGGGGCATATAAATCCAAACTCTTCTTCTTCTTCTTTAACCCTGTCATATTATGAAAAGGGGCTTTGGAGCATGTGCAAAGTGCCGTTCCCCATTCTGCTTAGAGATTACCGTTGACCCTCAAGCACCTAGAGCTTCTCAGAATGGCTATCCAGATGGGATGAGAGTGCTTTCCGGCACCCCTTCCCTTCTGCTAACAGTGCCAACAATGAATCTCAGTTCTCCACTTGCTATTTTTGTTAAACAAAAAATCCTTTTTGCAGCTAGCCCGTCGCAGGCCTCTTTGCAGCTCGATATGATTACAGCTCCGCAGAGCAGGGATCGATAGCGGCTGTTGTCAGACGGAGAAGCAGCAGCCCTCTCTCCAAAGCCACAAACGAGGGGCGGCTTTCACATTTCCAATCCCCCGCAGGCAGGCTTGATCCACTAACAGAAGCCGGCAGAAGACTCAGAGGTCACTTATATTGGAAACCACTGTCTCTTCTCCGGTCTACAGATAAGCCAGGCAAACTAATAGCATTGATAGACTATGTTTTTTTTAAAAGAGCATCTAGAAAACGCAGCATCTGTGTGGTAGGTCATGGGCCCAGGCCCAGATAGGTTCGCTCCACAGGAGCTGTGCGATCGACCCGGATTCTCCTGCCCCTCACGCTCTACTGAATTATTTGTCGCAAAAAACGGAATACACTGCAGCAAAATATTCTCCTGAATATTGGCCAATAGGAGGCCTTTCCCCCACTTACCTTAAGCCCCGCGCTACTCTCCTCAAGTAGCGCGGGGTCCCCCTGCACTCCCCACGACAGGGGCGGCGACAGCGCAGCCGCCCCGATGCTGCCGCTGTCGCGCCCCCTCAGCGTGCGGCATCCCTGGCGCTGGAGAAAACGGCGCCTTTTGATGACCCTGCGCAGAGCGCAGAGCGCAGGGTCGTGGGGACGCCCGGGGATGCGCCAGGGACGCCGCGCGATACGAGCAGCGCGCGGCATAGGGGGGGATCCCTGTGAGTGGGGAAACGCCCTTGCAGGGCTACATCCCACTGTCTCATTCGGACCTTGTCCCTACGGAGCTAAACATAATTCCAAAAGAGGGGGGAAAGGCACAGAGAAAAAGATGTCTGAGCTTGGCAGGTGTGCAGAATTTGAATCAGGCTCCTTTGATGGCATTCAAGCTCCCATCCTAACTGTTATTGGCACCCTCTTTCAGGCACAGAGAAGAACAGCTGTCTGTGCTTCTGGCAGGCTGTATGGAGCATCTAGACTGGGTTGGGTATTCAGGGGTCTGCAACCTGTGGCTCTCCAGATGTTCATGGACTACCCATCAGCCCCTGCCACCATGGTCAATTGGCCATGGTGGCAGAGGCTGATGGGAATTGTAGTCCATGCGCATCTGGAGAGCCGCAGGTTGCAGACCTCTGGTATAGATAATCTGGTGTTCTGCCTCACAGGGTGTCCAACTTTAGTTTGGGAATTCCCTGAAGATTTGGGGAGTGGGGACTCAAAAGGACCATGCTTGGGGAGCGGAGGAACCTCAGCATGGAAATATAAAGCATGCTGCCCACCCTCCAAAACAGAATATACTGAAAAAGCCCACTACATTAAGACGGGTGGCTAGACCAAGAATGCAACAAACGGACCAGCACAAAACAGAACCAGGCAACTACATGCTCTATTCATGTTGCCTAATAACTCCTAAATGTGAATAAAGTGTTGGCATTTCCAGCCTTGCTTTGCATGCAGCAGCAGCAGAAGCAGCAGGGAATTCTGGGAAGCTGCACGAACATTCTAAAGGTGACAGTTAGAATCCGTTGGTAGTGTTCTGTTCCCTCACCACACACTCTAGGAGACTGCCTCACTGACTAACTAAGAGAAAAGATGTGCTCTGTGCTCTGTATACTGTTGTAAGCCAAATGATATAGAAATGTGCTCTAACTAAAGATATTGTAACGCAACCAAACTGTAACAAACCATTAGCCGTGCATGTAACTATTCGATACCGTGCATATAATGTTTATATCTCTCTCAGGTTAAGTAAAGTTCTGCTTATGTTTTATCATGAACTTCTGAGGTAAAACGGCTGGTCTTTTGACAGATAAACTATTCTAGTTTGGTGTGCTGCACAATCCACATTTCCGCCAGTTACTTTGCTTGACAGGATGATATATTCCAAATATACCTGTTGCCCTTCACAGAATACATTAAAATATTACACATTCAAGAAGAAGAAAAAGAAGAGGAGGAGGAGGAGGAGTTTGGATTTATATCCCCCCTTTCTCTCCTACAGGAAACTCAAAGGGTCTTACAAACTCCTTTCCCTTCCTCCCTCACAACAAACACCCTGTGCGGTAAGTGGGGCTGAGAGAGCTCCGAAGAACTGTGACTAGCCCAAGGTCACCCAGGTGGCATGTGTTGGAGTGTACAGGCTAATCTGAATTCCCCAGATAAGCCTCCACAGCTCAGGCGGCAGAGCTGGGAATTAAACCCAGTTCCTCCAGATTAGAGTACCCCTGCTCTTAACCACTATGCCACTGCTGCTCCTAAGACAGAAGACAAAAACATGCACGGGCAAGCGGGCAAGCACAGGAAAATCCTTAAAGTGTTGAGAACATGTAATAGTCCTGGTACCGTAGTCTCAAAACAGGATGGACAAGGCATTCTCAGGTGCAGAGTGGAAGCAGGTAAATCTCAGGTGAATTAGCCAAGCCAGTAATGACTAGAAAGAAGCTTGTGATGGGGAAACATTAATTATTGGCTTGGCTTTGTTACCCCTATATGAGCAAACTTGGGATAAACACACTACTGAGGAAGCTATTCCAGTGAATCCCAGGGCGACCTGATGTTCCTTCCGGGTTTTCCCGGAAATGATGTCACAGCACACACAACACCAGTCTGTTGTTGTTGTTTTTTAATTTTGTACCACATCACCACTTGGGCTGGCAACTGAAACGACTGTAATGGGATATTTCACCACAATAAGACACATAGAGCTCAGACAATAACAAAGACCGCATCCAAATATCACAAATACAAACAGCAAAATAACATGAAACAAAAATCCAAACAAATGTCACAAATGTGGGAAGATTTACAAGGTGAATACCTTGTAAATTCAACCGGTAAGTTTTTCACTTCCCAATAGTACAAAATAAGAGCCACGCATCCAAAGATGGGACTTCCGGACTGACCGTGCCCATTTCGCTGAAGCTTTTCGAAGTGGCTGCTGCATGTCCTATCTTAGGGACTCTTTGAGTAGCATATAAGTGAGACAGCCATCGTTCATTTCCTATTCAGCATAAGGGCTAGGCAGACAAGATTCTCGTGTAAAAAGCTTCCATGGTTGCTGGTTGCGGTGTTCGTTATTGTCTGAGCGGCGTTTGCCTCATCATTGTGAAATAGCACAATGATTTGTGTGAGAAGATATGCGGACTGGATGAAAGAAGCTCGAGTCTATGAAGAAATACGGCAGAAGAGGCTACAGAGAATGAACTTACTGCTGTTTGTGTGATAAAATTATGAAGAAGATGTAACGGGGGGAGGGGGAAAAGGGGGGGAAACGCATTGTTTGAAAATGTATGATGAAGGATACTTATAGAAAATGTAAAATTCAAATGATACGATAAAAAATGATTTGTGCGAGCACCGAGATACGCAATTAAATTTTGCCCTCAGTTTGCGCTTGCAGATACCCGGGGTGTCGTAGATTGTTCAACACAACACAAGCCTTTATTGGCATATAGTGTCGTAGATTGTGTTTATTGCTTTCTAACCCTGGCGTAATGCTCACAGTCCCTCCACCAAAGAAGCCATTTTCTGATCTTGGTCATCTCTAATTCTGGGAGATCTCCCGAGCCACCTGCGGGCTGGCAGTCCCATCCAGGGCCCAGTGGCTGTAGCAAACCCAGCTGGCCCCGAACCTAAAGCCCAGTTTGGGCCCACCCCTTTCTGTGATGCTGCCTGAGACAGTAAACAATTCCCTCTCCGGCTTCGCCGGCTCCTTCCCCTTCCTATTCTCAGCAAAAGTCCCTTCTGAATCATTTCGCAGCATGGCAGGGAGGGATAATGGGCACAGTCGGGGGGCAACCATTACAGCCCCCGTGGGAGTTATTCCCAACATTTCGCTAAATATCCCTGATGGCTTGAGGCATGCTAGACCACCGGGAGACCAGCCATTCCCCCCACCCCACCCATTGTGTCTCCAAACAGTCCTCTTTCTCTTGGCCCTCTTGCAAGACAACCTATAATTTCCTAGCCCCCCCCCCCCCCCCCCCCGCCCACATAAATGGCAGCAATTTCAAGCAGGCACAAAAGATTGCCGAGGGATTTCAGCATACACATGCTAGCTGTAAGTGAAGAAAGGTGTGTGTGGGGGGGGGGGGGAGCTCACAGGAGGAGTTTATCTTTCCCTCTCTTGTCATCAAGAAGAATTGCCTTCAGCGCAGAATAAGGGTGTGCGCCAAGATAATTTTTGGGGTGCTGTGTGGTTTCCGGGCTGTATGGCCATGTTCTAGCAGCCTTCTCTCCTGACGTTTCGCCTGCATCTGTGGCTGGCATCTTCAGAGGATGCAGGCGAAACGTCAGGAGAGAATGCTGCTAGAACATGGCCATGCAGCCCGGAAACCACACAGCACCCCGGCGATTCCGGCCGCGAAAGCCTTCGACAATACGAGATAATTTTTGTTGAACTTTTGGATTTCGACTTCAGGAAGGCCCCAAGATTACCGTGATGGCTCGGTTTGGAGTAGAGCGCTTTGGGTTCGAATTCCACACTGGGGTTTTGTGTCCTCGATTTTCTATGCATGCGCTTCACAGATGCTGTTCTGTTCAATACGCAGCCCATTCGGGGGTCTCCTGCGTCACAGTCGTGGAATTTAATGCCACCTTAATCGCATGGGACACCAAACCCCCCCCCCCCCCGCTCCTCTGTCAACCCCTGAATCTCAGCCAAGTGCAACGAAGCAGAAGTGTTTTACTGCCCCCCCCGAAAGGAGATCATTTCTACACATACGTGCTGCAGAAACATTCTGATCGATGCTCAGCCAGTTCAAAGGTCTCCCGCGCAGCTTGTCTGCAAAAGGGACTGGCAGCAACACCAGTCTCCGTACTCCCCTTGCCAAAATCCGATTGGAAGGAAGGACGCTGTCGCCATCGTTCCCCGGGGGGGGGGGGGGCGAGGGGAAAAACCCAATCCAAAGAGCAGCATGGTGAGTGCACACGCATGTTCCTGCAGGCTGGTGAGCACCCAAAATATTAAAAAATTACAGATGTTCAGGGAGGGTGGTTTTGTTACCGTAAGATCAGCTCACCTCTTATCCCATTCTGGGAGCCTGAACTAATGGCCCCAAACTGATATTTCCGTGTGCATTTTTGATGTGAGAAGTCCAATTTACCCATCCTTAGGGCGCAAACATGAAACGGATTGACTGCAAAGGAAACCACCGCCTACAGTTTGCAACACTTGAGCGAGGCTGTAAATGATAGAACATTTTGGAGGACGTTGATTCATAGTGCTGCCGTGAGTCGGAAGCAGAGGTGGGATCCAGCCGGTTCTCACCAGTTCCCGAGAGTGGGTTACTAATTATTTGTGTGTGCCGAGAGGGGGTTACAAATTGGGTCTGCTTTCCCGTTAGAAATTCCATTAGGTCCAAACATCATAAAGTTCTGTGGTTTCCTATGTGGCTGCTTAGCGAAGGTAGAAAACAGGATAATTCTCCCTGTTGGGCTGTTTTAAAAACATGTTTTAGAAATAGGGTAAAGTTCCTTGCTTAAGGAAAGTATCCTTCTTTTGATTCCTAGAAACAAAATTTTTACAGTAAGAGTTTTTTACAGTAACAGAGAAATTATTAATGCCCCGCCCCTGGAATGCCCAGCCAGGCTCCCGTCGCGCCCCGCCCAGCCCCACTGGCGCTACGCCACTGTTTGAATCCCACCACCATGGGAACCTGTTACTTAAATGTTTGGATCCCACCACTGGTCGGAAGCAATACAGTGCAGAAATGGATCAGTGGCTGTGGATCAGGGCCCCATAGCTGTGAACTGGCAGGTCCTGGAGGCTGGGATTCCGCTTCTAGTATGAAACTCTTAGGACAGGATGGCCCTCTAATACTGGGGTTGGATCCAGGTTTACAGGACACGATGCCTCTAGCAGGTCTCCACTTAGGGAGCCAGTATGATGTAGTGGTTAAGAGCAGGTGGATTCTAATCTGCAGAACCAGGTTGGATGCCCCACTCCTCCGCCTGAGTGGCAGAGGCTTATCTGGTGAACCAGATGTGTTTCTGCACTCCTACATTCCTTTCTGGTGACCGTCAGCTAGTCACAGTTCTTCGGAACTCTCTCAGCCCCGCCTGCCTCACAAGTTGTCTGTTGCAGGGAGAGGAAAGGAAGGAGCTTGTAAGCCACCTTGCATCTCCTTGCAGGAGAGAAAGGTGGGGTGTCCTGGTCCTGGTCCTGGTCCTGGTCTTCCTGGTCCTGGTCCTGGTCCTGGTCCTGGTCCTGGTCCTGGTCCTGGTCCTGGTCCTGGTCCTGGTCCTCCTCCTCCTCCTCCTCCTCCTCCTCCTCCTCCTCCTCCTCCTCCTCTTCTTCTTCTTCTTCTTCTTCTTCTTCTTCTTCTTCTTCTTCTTCTTCTTCTTCTTCTTCTTCTTCTTCTTCTTCTTCTTCTTCTTCTTCTTCTTCTTCTTCTTCTTCTTCTTCTTCTTCTTCTTCTTCTTCTTCTTCTGGTGTCCCCACTCTCCTGGACAGAGCAAAGCATGATACTGTCGTACTCTTCAAAGTGATAGAATTGCAAACCTCCAGGAGGGTATCCACCATGTTAGAAAAAAAGGAGCGTTAGGTGAACCAGTATCAGCGGAAATAATGTATCTGCACCAAAAAGTTTGAAGCGCCCAAGGACTGTGTATTTAATATAGTGTAAATTAAAAGAGTGTTCAGTTATTCAAATGCAGACTCTCAATTCTTCAGTACAAATTAAGGAAATACGTTTCTCCTTCCATGTTGATTACGATGCCACAGTTTGTGGCTGTACAAAGACAAACAACGTGTCGTTTAGCTGTCAGGCTCCAACCACGGCTGAAACGCCAATTTTAAAGTGGCCGCGCAGGTATCGAGCACTTGGATATAAGCAGCCCAAAATTAAGGGGTTCCTCTCTTACACCGGTGTTGAATTCTTGCCTGTGCTGGCTGTGTGGGGTTACAAGTTTTGAAACCAGTCCTCAGTGTGCCTTTGATGGTTGTCTGACCGTGACATAAAGATCCTCTCATATGACCTGCTCAGCGCTGCCTGACTGTTCCTGATACAACTACAAGGACCAGTTGAAAAGTTGGCTGCCCCAGGAACTGTTGTTTTGTTATAGGTTATCAGGGGCTGGCTTGGCGGCCCTGAGAGTTGTTGTTATGTTATAACCTATCAGGGGCTGGCTTGGCGGCCCTGAGAGTTGTTGTTATGTTATAACCTATCAGGGGCTGGCTTGGCGGCCCTGAGAATTGTTGTTGTGTTATAACCTATCAGGGGCTGGCTTGGCGGCCCTGAGAATTGTTGTTGTGTTATAACCTATCAGGGGCAGGGTTGGCTGTCCTGTGGCTTCCCCAGGAATTGTTGTTCTATTATAGCTTATCAGGGGCTGGTTTGGCGGCCCTGGGAATTGTTGTTCTGCTATAACAGTGGTGGGGAACCTACGGCACTCCAGATGTTCATGGACTACAACTCCCATCAGCCCCTGCCGGCATGGCCAATTGTTGCATGAACATCTGGAGTGCCCCAGGGATTGATGTTCTGCAATAAACCTATCAGGGTCTGCCTTTGGAAGGTGGGTGAACTATCCTTTTGTGGTCATTTTATGAATGGGGTAGAAGGGAAGAAGAAGAAGAAGAAGAAGAAGAAGAAGAAGAAGAAGAAGAAGAAGAAGAAGAAGAAGAAGAAGAAGAAGAAGAAGAAGAAGAAGAAGAAGAAGAAGAAGAAGAAGAAGAAGAAGAAGAGGAGGAGGAGGAGGAGGAGGAGGAGGAGGAGTAGGAGGAGTTTGAATGTATATCCCCCCTTTCTCTCCTGTAGGAGACTCAAAGGGGCTTACAATCTCCTTGCCCTTCCCCCCTCACAACAAATACCTTGTGAGGTAGGTGGGGCTGAGAGAGCTCCGAAGAACGGTGACTAGCCCAAGGTCACCCAGCTGGCGTGTGTGGGAGTGTACAGGCCAATCTGAATTCCCCAGATAAGCCTCCACAACTCAAGCGGCAGAGCGGGGAATCAAACCCAGTTCCTCCAGATCAGAGTGCACCTGCTCTTAGCCACTGCTCTTAGCCACTACGCCACTGCTGCTCCAGTGTTGCCCCCGAAAGCTAGATCCATTTAAACAGGGCATCCTCGAAAAGCAAAACTGGGACAGCACTTTTCGAAACGGAGGGACCCGGAAAAAACGTATCCTTGGCAAATAGATATGGGATGGTTTATTCCACCAACAAATCAGGTTGCCAACTTCGGATGATGACGCGGCTGTCTTTGTTGTTCCTGGGCCGATGCCCTTTGTTGCCAATACTGTCCTCAGTTTCAGCCGCCTCCTGTTTATCACTGCCGTTAATGATTCTTTTGTCTCTTTTGTGCCAGCGACACAAAGCAATAAACGCTGGGAAATGGAGTCATTAAAACTTGCGGTGGGGGGGAGAGAGTTTAACATGAGAATACAAGAAGGAGGGGCAAAGAACCAAGACCGGCATTTCTTTATCTACGCCTCTTTAGAGTCCTGCCCATGGCAGCTTACAATTTAAACACCGCAACACGCCATTTAACAAGTGGTCGCGAGGGAGGTACAAAATGGAAACGGGCGCATTCTGATGGGAGCAGATACTTTTAAAACCGGGCCTCGGTCCCTACACACGGGTTTCAGCGCCACGTGGTCAATGGCTGGATCGAGGTGGGCTGATCAGGGAGTAAGCATTCACTAGCCCCCGCAGGTCACAGCTAAGGGTGCCAATCAAGAAAACAACAAACAAGAAAAAAATTGCACCCTTTACTTGTTAACAGACAATGGTTCCAGTGGTGGGATCCAAAAATTTTAGTAACAGGTTCCCATGGTGGTGGAATTCAAACAGTGGAGTCGCGCCAATGGGGCTGGGCGGGGCAAGACGGGGGCGTGCTGGGCATTCCGGGGGCGGGGCATTAATAATTTCTCTGTTACTGTAAAAAACTCTTACTGTAAAAAAAAAGTTCCTAATTTCCAGCTGGTATCTTTCTGTCCATAATTTAAACTCATTATAGCAAGCCTTATCGTCTACTGCCAACAGAAACAACTACTTCTCCTCTAATTGACTGCCTGTCAAATACTTAATACTTTCAAATACTTCATTTTGTTTGTAGAAATCAAAAGAAGGATTCTTTCCTTAAACAAGGAACTTTACCATATTACTAAAACATGTTTTTAAGACAGCCCAACAGGGAGAATTATCCCGTTTTTCTACCTTCGCTAGCCAGCCACATAGAAAACAACAGGACTTTATGATTTTTGGACCTAATGGAATTTCTAGCGGAAAAGCAGACCCAATTAGTAACCCCCTCTCGGCACACACAAATCATTAGTAACCCACTCTCGGGAACTGGTGAGAACCTGCTGGATCCCACCTCTGAATGGTTCTTTCCCCCACTCTGGACACTCCAACAGGTATATATACTCCACCTTCTTTCCTATCATCAGATCCTCTGAAGATGCCAGCCACAGATGCAGGCAAAACGTCAGGAGAGAATGCTGCTAGAACACGGCCATACAGCCCGGAAACCACATAGCACCCCAGTGATTCCAGCCGTGAAAGCCTTCGACAATACAAGAAAACAATTGACATCGCCGCCACCCAAACATCTGGTACCCAAATTTCGGGGATTTGGAGCTCCTTGTCGGAGATTGCGAGAGGGGCATCTGACTGACCATCGGAGATCTCATGTATTTGAAGCACATTGCTTGGGTAACAGCAGCCGTCCCAGTACTGCATAACTTAAGGTAAGTGACTGGCATGTAATACAATATTTTAAAGCTCTATGCTCATTTCAAAAGGCATCCAGTCAGACAGCCTTGCTACCGGAAATGTTGAATTGCTACTAGATTTACACCCCAGTGGTGGGATCCAAAAATTTTAGTCCCATCGTGGTGGGATTCAAATGTTGGCATAGCGCCAATGGGGCTGGGCGGAGCACGACAGGGGCATGGCCAGGCATTCCTGGGCAGGGCTGTGGCAAGGACACAGCCGCTGCGCCGATCCTTGGGCAGGAAACGAATGCACGCAGGCGCAGGCTGCCACGCACGCCCTGGCACCTCCTGCTAGACTGCTTCAAGCTCTGTGCGCTGCTACTGAGAGGACGGGCGTAACTAAGGCAAAAATCACGTGGCAAAATCACCAATTAGTAACCCCCTCTCGGCACACATAAATAATTAGTAACCTACTCTCGGGAAACCTGTGAGAACCTGCTGGATCCCACCTCTGCTTACACCTAACCTCGCAGCCTGACATTTTGTGGTTGCCTCTGTCTCCTGCGGCAGCCATTTTGTGGTCGGGCCAAACCCCCCTGCGATCAGAATGCCAGAGTTGCTCGCAGGTACAAAAAGGTTTGAGAACCCTAGCTCTCGATCATGGGTTTAGTTTGGCCTCTGCAGCGGATTGCTGGTTTCAATGGATGAACCATTATTTGTGTGAGTTTCTGGATATGTTCTCCCCTGCCATAGGTCTAGTTTCTGGCCTGGGGTTACCCCTCCGATTGGACTGGGAGTTGTCAGCCAAAATCTCCCGGAGTGTGTTTCAACAGAATATATTCATCCTCCCACTCAAACACTTTCCCCAACGATGGCCAAAGTTGTTGAACAGCTCCTGACGGGCCGCAATAGTCTGCCTCAGAAAAAGATGTTAGTAGGAGCCTCAGAAAAAGTTGTTAGTAGGAGCAGCAGTGGCGTAGGAGGTTAAGAGCTCATGTATCTAATCTGGAGGAACCGGGTTTGATTCCCAGCTCTGCCGCCTGAGCTGTGGAGGCGTCTCTGGGGAATTCAGATCAGCCTGTGCACTCCCACACACACCAGCTGGGTGACCTTGGGCTAGTCACAGCTTCTCAGAGCTCTCTCAGCCCCACCTACCTCACAGGGTGTTTGTTGTGAGGGGGGAAGGGCAAGGAGATTGTAAGCCCCTTTGAGTCTCCTGCAGGAGAGAAAGGGGGGATATAAATCCAAACTCCTCCTCCTCCTCCTCTTCTTCTTCTTCTTCTTCTTCTCCTTCTCCTCCTCCTCCTCTTCTTCTCCTTCTCCCTTCTCCTTCTCCTCCTCCTCCTCCTCCTCCTTCTTCTTCTAGTAGATTGTATATTCCTCCACCGCAGAACTCAGTGTGCCGGACCTTCTTTTGTACACTGGGTCCTAGTGCCCTACCTGGTTTGCAAAAGGCAAGAACTGATGATACTCATTCAGTAAACTATAAATGCTCTCGTATCGAAGGACGATGTTCAATATTGCCCAAAATAATGGTTTTGACAAAGGCAGCATGTAAAAATGAATGATAATTCTCGTATTTGTTCCAAACGACATTCTAATGTTGAGGCATACAGTTTTCTTGACTGCTGCACCCCAACCGACTGTACTAACATCTTTTTCTGACACAGAGTATAGAGTACCACAGCAATAACTGCAGCCTGCTACGTTTCTCACGGGTGACTAGGGTGGCCGTGCTCTAGGTGGGGGTCTGGCCTTCTCCCAGAATGACAACTGACCTCCACACAACAGAGGTCAGGTCATCTGGAGAAAAGGGCAGCTTTGAAGGATAGACTTTGCAGTATCACATCCCAGCTGAGGTAAATGCTGCTCTTCCCAAGTTCCACCATCCCAAGCTCCAGGAATTTCCCAACAGGGAGATAGTCAACCTGTGAGTGGCACAGCCTCTCTCCTTTGAAAGGATAGCGAAGGAGCAGGGCATTGGCTGACCAGCTACTGCTGCTCTTCCTTTGTCACACTAGCCCCCTCTAGTGGCCAGGAGGAGAAACCGCAGCTACTACCTGAGGGGGCGGGGCCTGCACAAAATAGCTTGGACATTTTGTAGGGGAAATGTAGTTCAAGGGAACAGAAAACAAGGCTGGCAATGCAGACTCAGGGGTTCAATTCACACAAGGGAGGGGTGAAATTGAAATGGAGGTTGTTGGGCTGAAACAGGAGATAGGACAGTGATAGTGAACCTTTTCGAGACCGACTGCCCAAATTGCAACCCAAAACCCACTTATTTATCGCAAAGTGCCAACACGGCAATTTAACCTGAATACTGAGGTTTTAGTTTAGAAAAAACAGTTGGCTCCGAGGCGTGCGTTACTTGGGAGTAAGCTTGGTGGTAGTCGGTGGCTTTGCTTTGAAGCAACCATGCAACTCTTCCAACGGATGAATCACGACCCTAGGAGGGTTTACTCAAAAGCAAGCCCCATTGCCAGCAACCAAGCTTGCTCCCAGGTAAAGGATCGCGCTTTAGTACTTTGCATGAAAATCAGTGGGGTTTAACAGTGCTTAACAGGGTTACCTACACTGCTTCCCCAAAACTAGGTCTTAGGTTTAATGCTAATAATCGAGCCCAGCGGCCCAGGCCAGTTTAGATGTGGGGGGGGGGGGCAACTCTGTTTGCGCGTGCCCGCAGAGAGGGCTCTGAGTGCCACCTCTGGCACCCGTGCCATAGGTTCGCCACCACTGAGTTAGGACATATTCAACAATGAAACTTTGGCACAACTCATTTGCAGAATCAGGTGTGAAAATGGACAATTTCCACATTCTGGATTAAGTGGGGTTTTCTTGTTCCATTCGGGGGTCTCATGGATATGTTGACCTTTGTAAAAAACGAGGGTCGAATCATGTCTTTATGACAATATACCGCCCTGAGCCTTCGGGGAGGGCGGTATACAAATATAATAAATAAATAAATAAATAAATATTAGGATTCCAATGTGCCTCAAGCCATTTCCCCCAGTTAATGCAGGAGAAATCAAATGTCTCATAGGAGGGAATTAAGTCTTTCTAAGTCTTTCTGTGCATATTTTGAACTTAGTCACATGTGTATGACTTGGCTATCTATGAGCGGAAGTCCTGACATGTTACTGAGTCCTAAGAAGCGTGATAGAGGATGATATTGATCAGGGCAACTGCACCTGGAGAGGTGGGGCTAAACTCAAGAAGAAGAAGAAGAAGAAGAAGAAGAAGAAGAAGAAGAAGAAGAAGAAGAAGAAGAAGAAGAAGAAGAAGAAGAAGAAGAAGAAGAAGAAGAAGAAGAAGAAGAAGAAGAAGAAGAAGAACAACAACAACAACAACAACAACAACAACAACAACAACAACGAGGAGGAGGAGGAGGAGGAGGAGGAGGAGGAGGAGGAGGAGAGGAAAAAGGAAAAGGAGAAGAAGAAGGAGAAAGAGAAGAACAAGAACAACAACAAGAAGAAGAACAAGAAGAAGAACAAGAACAAGGAGGAGGAGGAGGAGGAGGAGGAGAGGAAAAAGAAGAAAGAGGAGGAGAAGGAGAAGGAGAAGGAGAAAGAGAAAGAGAAGGAGAAGAAGGAGAAGAAGGAGGAGAAGGAGGAGAAGGAGGAGGAGGAGAAGGAGGAGAAGGAGGAGGAGAAGAAGGAGGAGGAGGAGGAGGGGAAGGGGGAGTTTGGATTTATATCCCATCTTTCTCAAAGGGGCTAACAAACTCCTTTCCCTTCCCCGCTCACAACAAACACCCTTTGAGGTTGGTGGGCCTGAGAGAGCTCCCAAGAACTGTGGCTAGCCCAAGGTCACCCAGTTGGCATGTGTTGGAGTGCACAAGCTAATCTAGTTCCCCAGATAAGCCTCCACAGCTCAAGTGGCAGAGCGGGGAATTAAACCCGGTTCTCCAGATTAGAGTGCACTCGCGCCTAACCACTATACCACACTGGCTCCATAGCCCTTGCATCCCCACCAAAAAAATCCTACCTTCATTGCTTTTCTCCCCCAAAGAGGGAGAGAAAGGTGTCTGGGGAGGGAGGCATGTTCAGTAAGGGCTGGATTACAGAGGAAGAGGATGAGAAGAGTTGACTTTTATACCCCATATTTCTTTACGGCAGGGAATCTCAAAGCGGCTTACAATCACCTTCTCTTCCCCCATAACAGACAGCTTGTGAGGTTGGTGGGGTTGAGACACTTCTGAGAGAACTGTGACTAGCTCAAGGTCACCCAGCAGGCTGCATGTGGAGAAGCGGGGAAACAAATCCAGTTCACCAGATTAGAGTGTGCCGCTCATGTGGAGGAGTGGGGACTCAAATCCGGTTCTCCAGAATAGAGTCCACTGCTCTTAAGGCACTACACCAACCACGGTTCAACTGTAATTTCTCCAACACCATGGCTCCAATCTGGTCCCTTTATAGACTTTAAGACCAAAGCACACACCTGGACTTCCCATCATGGAGCATGAGCATCAGGTGCCATCTTGCCTCCACTTTAAGTCCTAGGTACGGGTAGGCCAGGCTAGCCCAGTCTCACCAGATTTTGGAAGGTAAACATGGTTAACCTGGGTTACTGTTTGGATAGGAGACCATCAAGGAAGTCCAAGGTTGCCGTGCAGAAACAGACAATGCAAACCATGTCCTTTTATCTCTCTTCTGACTTGGGTGGCCCAGGCTGGCCGAATCTCACCAGATTTTGGAAGCTAAACATGGT
Source organism: Sphaerodactylus townsendi (assembly GCF_021028975.2). Lineage (NCBI taxonomy): Eukaryota > Metazoa > Chordata > Lepidosauria > Squamata > Sphaerodactylidae > Sphaerodactylus > Sphaerodactylus townsendi. The sequence goes on from NC_059429.1 coordinate 10,546,537, forward strand.
TAACCTTGGTTACTGTTTGGATGGGAGACCATCAAGGAAGTCCAAGGTTGCCATGCAGAGACAGGCAATGCAAACCATGTCTATTTAGCTCTCTTCTGACCTGGGTGGCCCAGGCTGGCCGAATCTTACCTGATTTTGGAAGCTAAACATGGTTAACCTTGGTTACTGTTTGGATGGGAGACCATCAAGGAAGTCCAAGGTTGCCGTGCAGAGACAGGCAATGCAAACCATGTATGTTTATCTCTGTTCTGACCTGGACGGCCCAGGCCAATCTTGCCAGATCTTGGAAGCTAAGCAGGGTTGGCCCTGGTTAGTACTCGGACGGGAGACAAGGGCAGGTCATGGCAACCATTTCTGAAATCCCTCCTCTTGAAAATCCCACGAGAGGTTGCCATAAGGCCCCCCTTTTTCTTCTCTCTTATAATATCAAGTAGACCCTACCACCCTCCCCCCCCCTTTTGGGGGTTTAGTGGGAATTGATAGCAGGCGCCATCTTTGTGTGTTAATGTTTATTTTTAATAATGCTGCATTTTAATGGGGTAGGGTTTATTGAATTTATTAGAGCCTTTTAATTGATACTATTAGATTTTAATCTGTTGTGCTCTATTTACATGTTGTTCACCGCCCTGAGCCCTCCGGGGGAGGGCGGTCTATAAACCCAATTAATAATAATAATAATAATAATAATAATAATAATAATAATAATAATAATAATAATAATAAGGTGGTCGCCAGTTTACAGACACATGGAAAATCCGTTCTTTGGGTGTTATGAGCAGCGCTGACCACTAGGTGGCAATGTTAATACACAGCCAAACACAGAAACCACTGCACTCACTCTCTGTCTCTCTTTCCCTCTCTCTTGCTCTCTCTCTCTCTCTGAATGTGGGCGTGAGAGAGAAAGGTGAAATTGCACTTGGATAAATATGATGCCGCCTGACACAACCAGCGCAGAGGGAAGCAGCAGAAAAACACCACTGGGCCTGGCCAAGGACTCTGTACACAACAACCATATACCTCCAAAGAGCACAGCAGCCGAAGAAGATGGCGGCACCCTTCCCTGAACTGTTTGACCCAGCCCTGGGTATTTAGAGGTAGACTGCCTGTGAGCAGTACTGTTGTGGTAAACATGTGATCAATTGACCTCTCCTCAGTCGATTTATCTAATTATTTTGAAAAGCCAGGCTAATTATAGGCTACTACCACTTCTTGTACCAAGGAGGAGGAGGAGGAGGAGGAGGAGGAGGAGGAGGACAACGACGACAACGACGACGAGGAGGGTGCAGGACTTTGGATTTATATCCCCCCTTTCCAGTGGTGGGATCCAAACATTTTAGTAACAGGTTCCCACGGTGGTGGGATTCAAACTGTGGCGTAGCGCCAATGGGGCTGGGCGGGGCATGACGGGGGCGTGGCCGGGAATTCCGGGGGCGGGGCATTCCTGGGCGGGGCTGTGGCAAGGACGCAGCCGCTGCGCCGGTCCTTGGGCGGGAAACGAAGGCACGCAGGCGCAGGCTGCCGCGCAAGCCGGTGCACCTCCTGCTAGACTGCTTCAAGTTCTGCGCGCTACTGCTGAGAGGAGGGGCGTAACTAAGGCAAAAATCACGGGGCAAAATCACCAATTAATAACCCCCTCTCGGCACACACAAATAATTAGTGACCTACTCTCGGGAATCTGTGAGAACCTGCTGGATCCCACCTCTGCCCCTTTCTCTCCTTAAGGTGACTTAAGGTGGCCTACAAGCTCCTTTCTCTTCCTCTCCCCACAACAGACCCCTTGTGAGGCAGATGAGCCTGAGAGAGGTCGGAGAGAACTGTGACTGGCCCAAGCCCAAGCTCACCCAGCAGGCTTCACGTGGAGAGGAGGGAAAACAAACCCAGATCAGCAGAGAGAAGCCTGCCGCTCATGCGGAGGAGTGGGGAATGAAACCCAGTTCTCCAGATTAGAGTCCACCACTCTTAACCGTCTCACTGGGTCCCACATTGTGTGAAACAGAGCTACTTTCAGCTTTTTCCAATGGGGATAAGGAAGGGCAGGGATTAGCTCAGAAGAGGATCTCTCTCCGTCTTTCTCAGTCTGTCTTTCTGGACAGTTGGCAGCTTCTACAAACTGAACAAAAGTCTTGCAATGAACCACAACATGGGCTTGCATCCTAAATAAGAACATAAGAATGAGCCAGCTGGATCAGACCAGAGTCCATCTAGTCCAGCACTACATAGCTGCTCGAGATGGCCCACCAAGGTGCGCTTTTGGGAGCTCACCTTGGGTGCAGGATGTGCAGCTGTGGCCTGCTGCTGCTGCCTACTGCTCCCGAGGCACCTGTAAGTGCTGCTTACAGGCATTTTGCAATCTCAGATCAAGGAGGATCAAGATTGGTAGCCAGAGATTGACTTCTCCTCCATAAATCTGTCCAAGCCCCTTTTAAAGCTATCCAGATTAGTGGCCATCACCACCTCCTGTGGCAGCATATTCCAAACACCAATCACACGTTGCCTGAAAAAATGTTTCCTTTTATTAGTCCTAATTCTTCCCCTTGGCGATTTTTCGAAGTGTTATGCCCCTGGTTCACGTGAGTATTGTGAGAAAGAGAGAAAAGTTTCTCTCTGTCAACATTTTCTACCCCATGCATAATTTTATAGACTTCAATCATATCCCCGCTCAGACGTCTCCTCTCCAAGATGGCCAGCACTGCACTGTGCAGTGCTTCAAAAAGCTGAATTCTCCAGCAGCAGAAGGCCATTGCTTTCACATCCCGCATGTGAGCTCCCAAAGGCACCTGGTGGGCCACTGCGAGTAGCAGAGTGCTGGACTAGATGGACTCTGGTCTGATCGAGCAGGCTAGTTCTTATGTTCTTCTTATGTTCTTGTGCTAGTTAAAAGCTACACTCCACCGCAAGGCCCGCTGGGTGACTTTGGAGCCAGTGGCTGCATCTCACCCTAAAGGAAAACAAAAATCCCAAGGACCAAAGGTGGCTCACAACGTTCTCCTGTTTTCCATTTCATCCACTCCACAACCCTGTGAGGTAGGTTAGACTGAGAGTGCCCAACAGCCCAAGGTCCCCCAGCGAGCTCCAACAGCAGTGAGAGAGTTTAAGCCTGATTTGCCCAGAGCCTAGTTCAGCACTCTAACCACTACCAACACAGCTGCCCTTAAGCTACCCACCGAGTAATATCCAGGCCCGGCCCTCCCTAGCTTCTAAGATCTGACAAGATCCGGCCAGCCTGGGCCATCCAACTCAATGCAAGAGATGGACAGAGGTAGCTTGCCAGTTTGCAGAGCAATCCTGGACTTCCTTGGCAATCTCCCATCAGAGTACTAATGAAAGCCAACCCTGCTTAAGAAAAAATTAAAGAATTGGCACATCCCCATTATGAGAAATACTTTCAGACGTTGCTCCTATCTGGTCCCCTTGGCCCGCCTGGTCACGCCACCTTCGAGCACTATACAAAAAAGAACACCGTTCAAATTACAAATTACAGCAACCAGAGCAAAGGCCTACAGTGTTGTGCCTTCATGTATCAAACTTAAATGGTGAACAGATTTTTTACCTTTTTTTAAAGCACACGCGAGGCTTTGAGGCGCACTGCTCTTTCTACCAGGGGTGCTCCCCTGTTTCCCGCCCTGTCAGAGGGTGGGAACAGGGAGCGCCCCAGAAGGCAGCGCAGCAGCGCGGGAGGTCCCAGAAGGCAGTGCGGCAGCCTTCCAAAAATCGGGACATTTAAAAAACCCCGCGGGACAAATTGGTTAAAAGTGGGACTGTCCCGCCAAAAGCGTCTGGTCACACTAAACTACAGGCAATTATACCTAAAGATGACTATAGAAAATCTACACACAATTATGTGTAAAGATTGTTGGAAGAGAAGGACTTTACGCTGTTTCCCTGCCTACAGAGGGGGTTTTTACTAGATGGGGTCTGCAATCTGCGGCTCTCCAGATGTTCATGGACTACAAATCCCATCAGCCCCTGCCAGCATGGCCAATTGGTTGCAGACCCCTGACCTAGAACCTGATCTTTACTGGAGATGCCTGGGATTGAACCAGGGACCTTCAGATGTTCTACCACTGAGCCTTGGTCTTTCCTAGGACAAGGTAGCTGGAGAGGGATAAAAAGATAAGTACAAGGTTTTGCCCCGGCATCATCCTGTCTTCAATGCTGGAAGATCCTTGCTGGATCAAACCACTCTGGGCCCATTCCGTCCAGCGTGCTGCTTTCTCCAGCGCTCAACCAGCTGTCCCTGAAGAGCCGACAAACACAGCTCCGAGACCCAGAGTGTCTTCGTCTTGTCTTTCGGCAGCTAACTTTTAAAGATATGCTATGTCTGGATGTGGAGGCTCTCGTTAGCCATCAAGGCTGAAAGCCACTAGTGTAGGAGTGGGCAATTATTTTTTCCATGGGGCCGCATAAGAAACAGAAAATATTATGGAGGGCCGGGCCAAAAGGCAGGGGGGCGAGGCGCTTTTGAAAGCCCCACAGAAGCCGGCAGCCAAGGCAACCGGCTTCTGCGGGGCTTTCAAAGACGCCTCACTCCCCAGCAAAGCAGGGCGGCCAGTCAGGGTCATCCGGCGGGCTGGATGTGGCCCGCGGGCCGTATAATGCCCAGGTCTGCACTAGTGAGACCTCTCCTCTTCTGTAACGCCCTTTGAAACCTAGAGAAATGAACGTGTGTCATTATATCCTGGGGCAGTGAGTTCCACAGTTATGCGCTGAATGGGGAAACACTTGCTGTCTGTCCTGAGGATACCGTATGTCGTTTTCACCGGGTGGCTTTTAAGGTTGTGGGGAAAGAGAAGTGAGGCAGCTCCATTTTATGCAGAATTCAATTATGCCCTGCAGTCGCCCTATCTTCTCAACTGGAATCCCCTCTACCACAGGTATCAAACTCGTGCCCCTCCAGATGTTATGGACTACAGTTCCCATCATCCCCCACCAGCATTGTGCTGGCAGGGTGTGATGGGAACTGTAGTCCATAACATCTGGAGAACTTTCGTAAGTTTGACAGAATCTGTGCCTGAAGGTTCCTTATGAAAGCCTTTCCTCATAAAAAAAGCGCTTCCGCCTCTTTGGTTAGCATGGGAGCTATTAAAGAAAGGAACAGATGGGGTCTCTGAGCAGTGTTCCCTGTTCCTCTTTAGCAGCCCTCAGTGGAGACAGGATGCTGGGTTAGAATATCTTTTGGATGGGAGCCGTGGGAGCGGCAGGGAGACTCCCTGCCATTGGTATGCGGCTGCCGTGGCTTGCCAAAGTGTGCTCTCCCAAGCAGGCTGTCTGCAGCGAGGCAAATTAAATCTTCCTCTGAACTCTGCAAATTAGGATGTAAGACAATACAAAAAGCTCTTGAGCCTCGCTCGGAATCTATTTTCTCCTCCTTTGAAGGAAACTTAGTTATCGGAAGCGAAGGAAGGGAAGGCAAGGGAGGAATGGAATGGAATGGAATGGAAGGAAGGAAGGAAGGAAGGAAGGAAGGAAGGAAGGAAGGAAGGAAGGAAGGAAGGAAGGAAGGAAGGAAGGAAGGAGGGGAGGGAGGGAGGGAGGAGGGAGGGAGGGAGGGAGGGAGGGAGGGAGGGGGGAGGGAGGAGGGAGGGAGGTGAGGAGGAGGGAGGGGACGGAGGAGCCGGAGAGGGAGACCTGGAAAGAGACGGGAAGAGACCAAGGAAGGAAGGAAGGACGAGGAAGAGGAAAAAGAAGAGGAAAGAAGGAAAGAAGGAAAGAAGGAAGGAAGGAAGGAAGGAAGGAAGGAAGGAAGGAAGGAAGGAAGGAAGGAAGGAAGGAAGGAAGGAAGGAAGGAAGGAAGGAAGGAAGGAAGGAAGGAAGGAAGGAAGGAAGGAAGGATTACAGAGAATAGGGAAGAATGTTTAACTTCATTTATATCCCTCTCCTTTCTCCCCAATAGGCATGCAAAGCTGCTTGTCCTATTCTCCTCTCCTCCATTTTATCTTCACAACAACCCTGAGTGGTAGGCAAGGCTGAGAGAGCATGACTGGCCCGAAATCACCGTGAGCTTCCATGGAGGAGTGAGGGTTTGAACCCGGGCCTCCCAGATCTTAGTTTGACATTTTAACCACCACGCTCCCCTGGACGTGGAAGGAAGATGACAGAGAACAGGAAAGAGAAGTTGGGGGGTGGAAGATAGGAAAGGAAGAAGAAGAAGAAGAAGAAGAAGAAGAAGAAGAAGAAGAAGAAGAAGAAGAAGAAGAAGAAGAAGAAGAAGAAGAAGAAGAAGAAGAAGAAGAAGAAGAAGAAGAAGAAGAAGAAGAAGAAGAAGGGGCTAACAACCTCCTTTGGGGATGGAATGAAGGAGAACAAATAATGGAGGCACAAATGGAGAGGAAAAAAGAAGTCAGAGGAAGAGAAGAACAAGGAAAAGTCTTCACTGGAGTTTCTCTCTTTCCTCCCAGCCCTCTTTGCCATCTCCCCATCCTTCTCCCTCCATGCCTTCTCCGAGCCAACTTCAGATAATGTGACAAGAACCAATTGGTCCTAATGAACTGTCGCGGTAACGCAACATGGCAGGCGAAGTCTGTCTCAGTGCCAGAGGGCACTTGGAGATATGGCTGACAGCTCAATTTATACCTGGCGTGAGATGAAATGGAGAAATCAGGATTGCTGGGGATATTGCTGGGCGGGGGAGGGTTATGTGTGGTTTTTTTGGGGGGAGGCTGCAGATACAGCCCCCTTTCCCTTTGTGCGTGTGTGTGAGTGAGTATAAAGTGCCGCCCAAATGCAGCTGAATTACGACAACCCCTGATGGGGTTTTCAACGCAAGAGATGAGCGGAGGTGGTTTGCCAATTCTTGGCTCTGGGTTGTGACCCTGAACTTCCTTGGTGGTCTCCCATCCAAATAATCACCAAATGCCAGTCTAGATAGACCACTCATCTGACTCAGAGGGCTCTTCCTGTCAGAACATGTGTAAATGGTTAGATGAGCAAAATCTAAATGACAGCTTCTAACAGGTGCCGTGTGCAGATTAGTACCGAGTGCACAGCTTGTACCGTGTGCAAACCTGATAAGGTGAGGACACCTGATTGGTACCACTTTTGTATATAGTTAGCACAGACTGCAGTGTGAGGTGTGCCTACAAACACCTGTGGTCTGGCGAAGCACTTTGTTAGTAGATAGCAATAAATTGAACGGCACTGGTGACTGTGTGTCTATCAGTTCTTGTCTACATTGCGTTCTACAAGGTAGTCTACTCCGAGTAAATCCGCTGCTTCGACAGGTTATGGGCCCAGATTTTGCCTTTACTCGTGACTTTGTGTTGCTGTGTGCTAAACAGTTTACGGCTGCACCATGGCTGCGTCTTTTGCTGGCTTGCCTTTTGAGCGGCTAACAGAGCATAATTACGTGACCTGATGCCTGAAGACAAAGGCTTATCTTCTGAATATACTTTGACCACAGATCAAGAGTGCTGTACTGTCACAGCTCTGAAAATGTGGAAAGCCTAGAATGTCGTTCTTGTGGGACTGATTCAGAGGTTCGACGGAGGCCTGACGTGTAAAGTTGCCAACTTCCTGGCGGGGCCTGGGGATCTCCCAGAATTTCAACCAATTTCCAGACAACAGAGATCAGTCCCCCCAGGAGAAAATGGTTGCTTTGGCGGGTGGATTCCATGGCGTCATATCCTGCCAAGGTTCCTCCCTGCCCCAAACCCACATTCCCAAACTTCCGCCTCCAAATCTCCATGAAATTGCAGGTCTGCTGATATGTGCCTGTGCAGCACCCACTCTGGGACAGGGAAATGTCCCCTCGGGGTGTTCCACCACCTGCAGCAAATGCTCTGCCCCCTTTAGAGACGTCAACCTTCAAGCAGAGCCAGGAGAGCTCCCAGAATTACAACTTATTTGCAGAATATCGGATTCATTTGACCTGGAAAATATGGCTCCGTTAGAGAGCAGACTCATTTTACCAAGCTTGGAAGGATGGCAGAGGTGTACCAGGCAGTGGCGTATCTACCTATGGACAAGGGAGGGCAATTGCCCACGGGCGCAACGATTTCAGTCACGTGGGGGGGGCGCCAAAATGCATCAGCCCTGCCCACTCTGGACGGTGGCCCACTGGCCCCGCCTCCCAGTCCCACCAAGCCACCAGAGCAGGAGGATGGAGAAGCTCCGCCATCCTCCGACCCAGCGTGCCTTGCTCATGGAGGGGGGCCAAACTCAGGTTTTGTCCTTGGGCTCCAGTTTGCCTAGATACACCTCTGGTACAGGGGGAAATGGCACCCAGAGACATTCATTCTCTGGGCGCCCTCCCCACCCGCACTATGCCTGGCAGGGCCCACCCCCGAACCCCACCCCCTCCAAGCAGTCCTTTCTGCCCTCCCCTCTGGGAAGGACAGAAGCAACTGGAAGGCTCCGTGCTGGGGCCTTTACTTTTATAAGCTTGGGGGTGGGACCACGCCCCCCTGAGCTTATAAAAGCAAAGGCCCCAGCATGGAGCCTTCCAGTTGCTTTTGTCCTCCCCAGAGGGGAGGGCAGAAGGGACTGCCAGCTGCCCGCTTGGAGTCAGCAGCCGGGAGGGGGGCAAGGGTGGGGCCTGGGGGGAGCTGGGAGGGAGGTGAGGCTTGGGCGGGGTCCTCCGGCTTCCTTGGCCCCGCCCATGTCGATGACAACATGGGCAGGCTCGAGGGCGCCAGAAGATGACAAGGCAGCAGGACTTTCTGCTGCCTTGCCATCTTCCTGGTCATGTGAGGGCTGATTTTGTGCCCCCCACGTGACCAGATCAGTGGCACCCGGGAACAGAGGTTACCCCCTGTCCATAGGCAAATATGCCTTAGGATGGAAGACTGAGGCCCTTCCCAGTCCAGGGGGTGGGGCACAGGGCCATGTACCCATGCTCAGGGGCATAGCTCAGGGGTGGCAAGCCCTTCCCCTAAACCCCAACCCCTGAGCCACACCCCCATCTTCCTGCAGGCCGGCTTTCAAAAGCTGGCCTGCACAGAGGCCGGGGGCATGGCTCGGCACCCACAAACCCCGCCCCCTGAGCCCCACCCCCAGGCAGGGGGCACCCAGAGAAGAAGTTGTCTGCAGGCACAATTTCCCCCATACGCCTCTGTCTCTCAGTCTAACCTACCTTGCAGAACTGTCGTGAGCAGAAGTGGCTTTAAGCTCATTGGACCAATTGCTCCCAATTGGGCCTTGCACCTCCGGGGCCCTGCGCAAGGGTAATCTACTCCAGTCTCGTCAAGAACACACAACAACAAATTGCCACATATACCTAACACCACATTGCAGGTTTTACAGAGAACAGCTTTGCTCTGAGGACTCGGTTCTGCCATTATGTAAACAACCAGTGATCTTACACTGTCTGCTTAAACCAATTCCATCTGGCTTGGGAGGAACAGGGGCTCCTATGGGTATATCAGTGGCCAGATTGCCATGTGTTTTCAGATCTGTCTATGGATTCCTCCTTGCCAATATCCTGCTATGGTACTTCAATAAAGAATATCCCATGCTAATCCTGAGTTCTTCAATTGAGACTATAGTCACCGGGCACAACACCCACCAAAACTATTCCCAGTTGGGCCCTGCAGCTCTTACGGCTGGCCCTGGTTGTGAGGATAAAATGAAGGAGAGAATCAAGTATGACTCCCACCGCCTCCAGCCCACACAACTACTCACTGGACATTTCCACAACGCCTCATTCGAAGCTGCCTTAAAGAAATAACTCCAGGGAGTACCGTTGTCAACTCTGGGATGGAAAATTCCTCAAGATTGTTGTGTGAGTGTGGGGGGGGGAGTCTGGGGGGGGGTGCAAGGTTTGGACAGGGGAGGGACTTCAGTATGGCCCAGTGCCACCCTATGAAGCAGCCATTTTCTCCAGAGGAACTGATCTGTGGAAGAATTAGGACTAATAAAAGGAAACATTTCTTCATGCAATGCGTGATTGGTGTTTGGAATATGCTTAGTGTGACCAGACGTCCCACTTTTGGTGGGACAGTCCCGCTTTTAACCAATTTGTCCCGCGTCCTGTGGGGTTTTTTAAATGTCCTGATTTTTGGAAGGCTGCCGCACTGCCTTCTGGGGCGCTCCCCTTTTCCCGCCCTGTCACAGGCAGCCTCCAGCGCTGCCGCACTGCCTTCTGGGGTGCTCCCGGAAACCGGGGAGCACCCCAGAAGGCAGTGCGCTCCTTCGGCCACGTGCGCGCACATCCCGCTTTAAAAAGGTGAAAATCTGGTCACCTTAAATATGCTGCCACAAGAGGTGGTGATGGCCAATAACCTGGTTGGCTTTAAAAGGGGCTTGGACAGATTTATGGAGAAGTCAATCTATGGCTACCAATCTTGATCTTCCTTGATCTCAGATTGCAAAGGCCTGAGCAGACCAGGTGCTTGCGAGCAGCAGCAGCAGCAGCAGAAGGCCATTGCTTTCACACCCTGCTATGTGAGCTCCCAAAGGCACCTGGTGGGCCACTGCGAGTAGCAGAGTGCTGGACTAGATGGACTCTGGTCTGATCCAGCAGGCTCTTTCTTATGTTCTTAAGGCCATTGCTTTCACCTCCTGCCTGTGAGCTCCCAAAGGCACCTGGTGGGCCACTGCGAGTAGCAGAGAGCTGGACTAGGTGGACTCTGGTCTGATCCAGCAGGCTCTTTCTTATGTTCTTAAGGCAGCTTGATTCAACTCTACTGGGGAGCAAGAGGGCTCTGATGCTGGCTTGTCATGTGACCAACCGTTGGCTCACAAACACAAGTATGAATCAAAGGAGGCTGAAGCTGGCACTGCTGGCCTTTGCCGGAGTCCAAAACCTATCAACTTGACAGAGATTGGCAAGGCAAAATGTCGCGGGCCTCCCATTCTCACCTCTTAACAAGCATTCCCAGTGCATTAAAAGCCGCCGACAGGCCGAGCGAGGTCTCAGCCTGTCCCCGCGTGCCTGGCGCAAAACCCCACGCAGGAGATTGATGGGGAAACATTCCCTCTTGGCGCAGCGGAGAGCGCAGGGGCCCAGACACTGGGGCTTCCCAATAAATCTGCGCGTGGCATAGTCCTCCAACAAGAAATACCCCAAGCCAAAGCGATTCATTAGCGGGGCCGATCGATGTGGGGATTTTTTATGATTATGCATGCACCGAGTGCATCCCAAGGCCAAGAACGGCAAATATGTCAGAGTAATTAGAGGCTGGGAGAAGCACTTTACAAGCCAGGCCTCATCCCTCGGCCGGGCTATTTTTGATCAGGTATATGAATACCGGTACAGAACGATTGGTATTTAGCGGATCATTAAGAAACATTAAATGCGTCTTTTTCGGCCTGCTTTTTCTCTGGAAGAAGCCTGCGTCTGAGGTAATAGCTACCCTCAAATGAGGACTCTCTTCTTTCGGGAAGAGCGCCAAGATTTTCAGCTTGCGCTGCCTGAAAGATGCTCCGGCCCCTGTACGCTTTCTCCTTTTAGTCTCGTTTTTGCTTTGCCCGTTGGTTCCACTGGTGGGATCCAAAAAATTTAGTAACAGGTTCCCATGGTGGTGGGATTCAAACTGGCGTAGCGCCAATGGGGCTGGGTGGGGCATGACGGGGGCGTGGCATTCCTGGGCGGGGCTGTGGCAAGGACACAGCCACTGCGCCGGTCCTTGGGCGGGAAACGAATGCACACAGGCGCAGGCTGCCACGCACGCCGGTGCACCTCCTGCTAGACTGCTTCAAGTTCTGCGCGTTACTGCTGAGAGGAGGGGCGTAACGAAGGCAAAAATCACGTGGCAAAATCACCAATGAGTAACCCCCTCTCGGCACACACAAATAATTAGTAACCTACTCTCAGGAACCTGTGAGAACCTGCTGGATCCCACCTCTAGTTGGTTCCCATGATTAAATTTGGCATTGTTTCCAAAAGTAGCCATATCGGTCTGCAGTGGAATAGCTAGAGTCCAGGCCTTGCACTCCGACAACAATGTCGCAGTGTCCTGTTTCGAGAGCGTCAAAGGTTCCTCGGTCAGATACATTTGGGCTCACCGTTTCCCTTTGGAGATGCGAACTGACGGGGAAATATCGATAATTAAAAATATGAGTCTTGTAATATAGTAGGCTAGTAATAATTAACCAACCTTTTTTTTTAGATTATATGATATAACAATTGGTGAAGTCAAACCTGATTGTAGTTAAGCGAGTCAATAATCATAAATATGACAACCCCCCCCCCCCAATAAGGGATTACCATATGTATATTTCTTCTTTCTTATCTGTAAGATTTTGTGGAAAAATTTAACTGATATACAGTGTACATTCTTTGTAACTTTGTAACTCTAATAAACATATTATAATTTTTTTAAAAATAAAGGAAGTGTTTGCTGAGGGGAAAAAAATTATGAGTCTTGTGTTGGCTTAAAAATGCAATGGTCTCCTGTACTGATATAGCTTCCCCACTGGGGTGAATGGTGAACAGAGTTGCCAACCTCCAGGTGGAGACTGGAGAACTCCCAGAATTACAACTCATTTCCAGACTACAGAGATCGGTTCCCCTAGAGCCGTGGTGGCGAACCTTTGGCACTCCAGATGTTATGGACTACAATTCCCATCAGCCCTTGCCAGCACGGCCAATTGGCCATGCTGGCAGGGGCTGATGGGAATTGTAGTCCATAACATCTGGAGTGCCAAAGGTTCGCCACCACTGCCCTAGAGAAAATTGCTGCTATGGAGGATTGACTGTATGCATTATACCCTCTCCTTTCCAAACCCCACCTTTCCAGGCTCTACCCCCCCCCCCCCCCCCCAAATCTCCCAAACTGGAGATGGGAATCCAACCCCTTCCCCCCCCCCCCCCAGCATCCTTGTTGAACATTTCAAAGGTCCAGTGGATCTTGCAAGTGTTCTGCCGTTATCTTTTGGAAGAGCAACCATCTATTGGGCAAGTGGTCAGCTAGAGAGGGCTGTAATGTTAGTGACCCTCCCGTCCTTTAGCATCACCTCTTGTCTGTCCTTAGGCTGATCCTCTCAGGTCTAATATCCGGCTTCTTCTCAGAAGTCAGTTGCAAAGAACTCTTCCAGGTTAGCAAGATGCTACCCTTCCCTCTTCCCTATCCTAAATGTAGTTCCTAATAAACATTTACCTTTCGCCCCTTTTTACCAGTGTGTTAGCCGCTTCTCTGTGTGGTAAAGGCCGACAACAAGGACCTCGCTTTCCTGCTAACAAACTATGCCTTCCTCAGCATGATTTCTTGTCAGGGTTGATGAGAACATTGTTCCGAATTAAGTCAGACATGGGACCAGTGGTGGAGCTACAAGGAGACGGGTGGCGTGCCGTGTACCGGGCGCACACCTGGGGCTGGTCCCAATGGCTCGGGAGAACATTCAAACACACGTGATCAAGGTCATGACTAGACTGTATTGCTCATGGAGGTGTAATAAGAGAGGTGGCGGCATGACGTCACGGCCCCAACACTAGCGCGATGTCTCCCCCCCTTCCGCGCTGTCTCAAAACAAACCTCAGTTGACTACGAACGTGCTTTGCAACTCCCCAGGTTTTTTTTAACATAAGAAAGGCTTGTTCAGCATACGGCCGCACGAAAAGGGATTCCATCACATTCCGAAGGTAAGTGGAGATGTTGACAACAATAAACAGAAATGGACTAAAATGGGTAGGTAGATAAAATGGGAAGGGTAGATACGAACTTAAAAGGAGCATCTCCCAACTTTTGTTGCCTGAATATTGGAACAGAGATATGTATTTTATTATTCGGCAAAAAAGGAACCCGTAAGCAATACTGCCATTAAAGCAATGTATAAAAATGACAGACAGACAGACAGACAGACAGACAGACAGACAGACAGACAGACAGACAGACAGACAGACAGACAGACAGTATACCTGGGCATACCTATATGGAAAAATACATATGTACACGTATTGCTACAGTGCAAAGCAGAGGTGGGATCCAGCAGGTTCTCATAGGTTCCTGAGAGTAGGTTACTAATTGTTTGTGTGTGCCGAGAGGGGGTTACTAATTGGTGATTTTGCCACGTGATTTTTGCCTTCGTTACGCCCCTCCTCTCAGCAGTAGCGCGCAGAACTTGAAGCAGTCTAACAGGAGGTGCACCGGCGTGCGTGGCAGCCTGCGCCTGCGTGCATTCGTTTCCCGCCCAAGGACCGGCGCAGCGGCTGCGTCCTTGCCACAGCCCCGCCCAGGAATGCCCCGCCCCCGGAATGCCCGGCCATGCCCCCATCGTGCCCCGCCCAGCCCCATTGGCGCTACGCCAGTTTGAATCCCACCACCATGGGAACCTGTTACTAAAAATTTTGGATCCCACCACTGGTGCAAAGCGTCTTTAATCATTGGAGCTCTAGGGTTCTGGTGTCTCAGCAAAGGAAATTGATGGACCCCCTAGCCAGGGGTCTGCCACCTGCGGCTCTCCAGATGTTCATGGACTACAATTCCCATCAGCCCCTGCAAAGGCCAATTGGCTGATGGGATTTGTCCATGGGATTTGTCCATGAACATCTGGAGCAGGGGTCTTCAAACTATGGCCCTCCAGATGTTCAGAGACTACAATTTCCATGAGCCCTACCACTTGGCCATGAACATCTGGAGGGCCATAGTTTGAAGACCTCTGATCTGGAGACCCACAGGTTGCAAACCCCTGCCCTAGTCCCTGCAGGGCCCCTTGGCTTCAGCCTGGTCAGCCTTATGGATAATACAATCCTGCTGGAAGCCACAACGGAAGTGAAGTAGGAATTATTGACAGTGGGCCACCTGGGCCCTCCGTTTCAGAAGGTGGACATTACAGGATCAGTTCCCAGCCGAGCTCTCCCTCCAAACTCTACCTTTCCCTGTCTCGTCCGATCTCCAGGAATTTCCCAGTCCAGTGTTGGCAACCCTGCCGTGCCAGCAATCCAGCAAGTTCCAAGCGGGCATCGACAGGATCTGACTGCTGTTACGACAACGAATGCCACCCCCGCCCAGACGCAAAGGCGATCGTGATATTGCTCACTTTGAACCGCGAATAAATTATCCTTGGGCCTCCATTGAAGAGACAATGAACACGGCAGGCAAAATTAGCTCACAGCGTCGCTACTAATAATGTGTTTATTCACCGACCGCACTCAATAGGTCATGCAAAGCAGCTTCTGCAATTTCATTTTAAAAAACCCAAACACCTGGCTTAGCCTGCTAAAACCGGACTTAACCTTCACAGCTTTTTGGCCAAAGGGCTATTCCCAAAGACAATGAAATGACCCCAGCCTTCCCAACTCTGCTAAAACCCAAACCTGGACAGAAGGGCCTAACATTTTCTTACAGCTAGGCAGAGCATATTAGTTGAGCAGCTAGTTCCCCCACCAAATAGCAGTGGAAAGGGCCGTCAAGTTGCAGCAGACGTGCTGTGACCCCATAGGATTTTCGAGGCAACAGGTGTTGGAGGAGGAGGAGGAGGAGGAGGAGGAGGAGGAGGAGGAGGAGGAGGAGGAGGAGGAGGAGGAGGAGGAGGGGAGGAGGAGGGAGAAGAAGGAGAAGAAGAAGGAGAAGAAGAAGAAGAAGAAGAAGAAGAAGAAGAAGAAGAAGAAGAAGAAGAAGAAGAAGAAGAAGAAGAAGAAGAAGAAGAAGAAGAAGAGGTGGCAGCGGAGGAGGAGGAGGAGGTGGGGGTGGGGGTGGGGGTGGGGGTGGTGGAGGTGGAGGAGGAGCAGGAGCAGGAGGAGGAAGAGCAGGAGCAGGAGGAGCAGGAGCAGGAGCAGGAGGAGGAGGAGGAGGAGGAGGAGGAGGAGAAGGAGAAGGAGAAGGAGAAGAAGAAGAAGAAGAAGAAGAAGAAGAAGAAGAAGAAGAAGAAGAAGAAGAAGAAGAAGAAGAAGAAGAAGAAGAAGAAGAAGAAGAAGAAGAAGAAGAAGAAGAAGAAGAAGAAGAAGAAGAAGAAGAAGAAGAAGAAGAGGCGGCAGAGGAGGAGGAGGAGGAGGAGGCGGCGGCGGCGGCGGCGGCGGCGGAGGAGGAGGAGGAGGAGGAGGAGGAGGAGGAGGAGGAGAGGGGGAGTTTGGATTTATATCCCCCCTTTCTCTCCTGTCTCAAAGGTTCTCACAGTCTCCTTTCCCTTCTCCCCCACAACAAACACCCTGTGAGTTGGATGGGGTTGAGAGAGCTCAGAAGAACTGTGACTAGCCCAAGGTCACCCACCTGGCATGTGTTGGAGTGCATAAGCTAATCTGGTTCCCCATATAAGCCTCCACAGCTCAAGTAGCAGAGCAGGGAATCAAACCCAGTTCTCCAGATTAGAGTGCGTCTGCTTTTAACCACTACACCCGCTGGCTCTCTTAAGAAGTGGTTTTGCCATTGCCTGCCTCTGAATAGCAACCATGGACTTTCTTGGTGGAAGAAGAAGAGCTGGGATTTATACCCTGTTTTTCTCAACTGTAAGGAGTCTCGATGTGGCTTATAAACTCCTTCCTGTCCATTCCCCACAAGAGACACCTTGTGAGGTAGGTGGGGCTGAGAGAGCTCCGAGAGAACTGTGACTGGCTCAAGGTCACCCAGCAGGCTTCATGTGCAGGAGCGGGGGAATGGAACCTGTTTCTCCAAACTAGAGTCCACCATTCCTAATGGACGGGGTGTGTGACTGTAAGCCACTTTGAAACTCCCCGTGATCGAGAAAAGCAAGGCATGAAAAACCAAATCTTCTTCTTCTAGTTCTTTGGCCAACCCCTGCCTGTATGATTTTGAGTTTTCCGTCCCTATCTTATCAAACTAAATGGGAACTGGTCCCCCCTTAAAGTAGCCCCCCCTTTATTCACATAGCCACTCCTTGCCTTGTCAAGAGGAGGTCACTGAAAATTGGTTGAACCCTAGGGAATGGTTCGGGGGTTCACGGTACCCGCAACCAGTGGTGGGATCCAAAAATTTTAGTAACAGTTTCCCATGGTGGTGGGAATCAAACTGTGGCGTAGCGCCAATGGGGCTGGGTGGGGCACGACGGGGGCGGGGCATTCCTGGGCGGGGCTGTGGCAAGGACGCAGCCGCTGCGCCGGTCCTTGGGCGGGAAACGAAGTCACGCAGGCGCAGGCTGGCATGCATGCCGGTGCACCTCCTGCTAGACTGCTTCAAGTTCTGCGCGCTACTGCTGAGAGGAGGGGCGTAACGAAGGCAAAAATCACGTGGCAAAATCACCAATTAGTCACCCCCTCTCGGCACACACAAATAATTAGTAACCTACTCTCGGGAACCTGTGAGAACCTGCTGGATCCCACCTCTGCCCGCAACACATAAAATGGCTGCGAATTCAGTCTAGCTTGAAATTAGCGCATTTTAATACACTTCCAGCTGCTATTAGGGTTTCCCCCATGCGGCCTATCAAGAGAGTAATTGCAGAGATGTGGGAGGGATTTTCCCCCCAGCTAGCAGTGTGGTGGATTATAATGGATAGCATTTTAATTTGTTCGGAAGATATTAAAGAGGCAGATGGAAGAGGGAGGGAGGAGAGAAAGATGGATGCTTGTCAGGATGCATCAAATTCTCTGGCACAGAAGAGAGTGATCTGAAGCTATTGGATGTTCGTGTAGTTCGTTACAGATCACAAGCTGGGGTGAGTGCTATAACAGTGATGGCGAACCTTTACGAGACGGAGTGCCCAAACTGCAACCCAAAACCCACTTATTAATCGCAAAGTGCCAACACGGCAATTTAACCTGAATACTGAGGTTTTAGTTTAGAAAAAACGGTTGGCTCAGAGGTGTGCGTTACTTGGGAGTAAGCTTAAGTGGCAGTCGGTGGCTTTGCTTGGAAGCAACCGTGCAACTCTTCCAACAGGTGAATCACAACCCTAGGAGGGTTTACTCAGAAGCAAGCCCCATTGCCAGCAACCAAGCTCACTTCCAGGTAAAGGATCGCGCTTTAGTTCTTTGCATGAAAATCAGTGGGGTTTAACAGCGCTTTAAAAGGTTACCTACAATGCTTCCCCAAAACTAGGTCTTAGGTTTAATGCTAATAATCGAACCCAACGGCCCAAGCCAGTCTAGATTTTTGGGGGGCACTCTGTTTGCGCGTGCCCACAGAGAGGGATCTGAGTGCCACCTCTGGCACCCGTGCCATAGGTTCATCACCACTGCGCTATAATCTCTTTATTACGACCCAGTACTCATGGTTTGAGGTCCCCCCGTTCAGTCAAAGGATCTCAGGTAAAAGGTTTTTTTGGGAAAATGTTTTCTGCTGGAGAGCCCAAATGAGGTTTATACTCTCTGTAGGGTTGTTGGCTCTGGGATGGAAAATGCCTGGATATTTTGGGGGGTGGCATCTGTGGAGGGCGTGGTTTGGGAAGGGGAGGGACCTTAGCAGAATACAACGCCATAGAATCCACCTCCCAAAGCAGTATTTTATCTAGGGCAGGGCTGCCCAACTCTGGTGCCCCGGATGTTCATGGACTACAATTCCCATCAGTCCCTGCCAGCATGGCCAATTGGCAGAGCTGATGGGAATTGTAGTCCATGAACATCTGAATGGGCCATAGATTGGACACCCCTGCTCTAGGGGACCTGATCTTGGTGGTCTGGAAATCAATTGTACTAGGGGGAGATTGGCATCTCTCTCTCTCTCTCTCTCTCTCTCTCTCTCTCTCTCTCTCTCTGTCAATCAGATACAGATGAGAAGGGGAGGGGGTTAGAGCAGTGGTGGGATCCAAAAATTTTAGTAACAGGTTCCCATGGTGGTGGGATGCAAACTGTGGCACTAAGCCAATAGGGCTAGAGCCTGACTCAGGGGAGCCTAGCCCAACATTCTGAGGCAGAGGCATTCCTGGGCGGGGCTGTGGCAAAGGACGCAGCACTACATGGTCCTGGTGAGCTTGAAACGAATGCACGCAGGTGCAGGCTGCCACGCACGCCGGTGCACCTCCTGCTAGACTGCTTCAAGTTCTGCGCGCTACTGCTGAGAGGAGGGGCGTAACTATGGCAAAAATCACATGGCAAAATCACCAATTAGTAACCCCCTCTCGGCACACACAAATAATTAGTAACCTACTCTCGGGAACCTGTGAGAACCTGCTGGATCCCACCTCTGGGTTAGAGGCAGAGTTTAGCCCTGCTTGATCTCCGACTCCTTCCCTGCCCAAATGATAACAACATGGCCGTAGAGCGAAGAATCAAATTTGTTGCTTGTACCCTATGCCTAATAACAATGCCCTCTTGCTGAGAACTACAAGCTATGAATAACCTAAGAGAGAGATGATTACGGTAAGCAATAAATTGCAGTTAAAACTCGTCTAATGTTTATATAAGCATTGATGCAATCATTTATATTTTATAAAATTTTGTTTTACAGGAGAATTTTTTATTGTAAACCTATAAGATAAGGATGTATTTCATTTAAAATAGCAAGTAAGATATTTATAAGAGTCTGCCTAACGTATGATTATCTGTAAAATTGTGTTCACAATTACCATATACGTTCGATGCATTTTTGTTTATTTTAGGAGTTGCCGAAGAAGTCGTGACGAGGTTAACCAATACCGGAGGTTAACTAGCCCCACCTTGTGTGTTTATTTTGAAGCAACAACTTATATACGAAGCATCATTTTGTACATAATTGTACTCACTTTAATATTAATTGTAAATGTACTTTGTACATAATTGTACTCATTTCAATACAAATTGTAAATGTATACAGTTGTGACAACTACATTATATAGGAGCAGCAGTGGCGTAGGAGGTTAAGAGCTCATGTATCTAATCTGGAGGAACGGGGTTTGATTCCCAGCTCTGCCGCCTGAGCTGTAGAGGCTGATCTGGGGCATTCAGATTAGCCTGTGCACTCCCACACACGCCAGCTGGGTGACCTTGGGCTAGTCACAGCTTCTCGGAGCTCTCTCAGCCCCACCTACCTCACAGGGTGTTTGTTGTGAGGGGGGAAGGGCAAGGAGATTATAAGCCCCTTTGAGTCTCCTGCAGGAGAGAAAGGGGGGATATAAATCCAAACTCTTCTTCTTCTTCTTCTTCATATACATCATCGCTTATGAAATTGTGTACTGTACACTATGGATAAAATTACCCACGTTGTTCGTGGTTTAAGCTACTGGATACAGAATTATATTCTTGCCATATCTTTGCTGTATCCATCCCCTGTTCTTTCTTACAAGATGTACCCTCTGGCAGGCAAGGAGCTGGTTTTAGAGATAGAGGGGAATGCTTCCTTCCAATGAAACACGGAGCCAAACCAGCTGAGGCTGAAAAGTTTGCGGTGAGGAAGAATGTGAGAACTCTCGGATATTTCAAATTTCAGAGATCTCTGGAAAGTCTTTGATTTCATGTAAAAACAGACGTTCCCATTTCCGAAATACAGATCATCCCCTGCCTGGCTGCCACTGGGGGGCAAATGACGGGCAATTTCTCATTCACCATAGAAATTGAGGTTCAGTAGGGTCTGTTTTGGCGCAGAAGTGTTGCATGCAAGAGGAGGTGACGAAACCCTGCTACCTCCTACACCAGTGGTGGGATCCAAAAATTTTAGTAACAGGTTCCCATGGTGGTGGGATTCAAACAGTGTGTAGCCTTTCCAGTAGAGACTGGTGAAAGGGCACGTGAGGGCGTGGCCAGGGCATTCAGAGGGAGCAGACATTAATAATTTCTCTGTTACTGTAAAAAACTCTTACTGTAAAAAAAAAGTTCCAAATTTCCAGCTGGTATCTTTCTGTCCAGAATTTAAACTCATTATAGCAAGTCCTATCGTCTACTGCCAACAGAAACGACAACTTCTCCTCTAATTGACTGCCTGTCAAATACTTCATACTTTCAAAGACTTCATTTTGTTTCTAGAAATCAAAAGAAGGAGACTTTCCTTAAACCAGGAACTTTCCCATATTTCTAAAACATGTTTTTTAAAAAAGCCCAACAGGGAGAATTATCCTGTTTTCTACCTTCGCTAACCAGCCACATAGGAAACAACAGGACTTGATGATTTTTGGACCTAATGGAATTTCTAACGGAAAAGCAGACCCAATTAGTAACCCCCTCTCGGCACACGCAAATAATTAGTAACCCACTCTCGGGAACTGGTGAGAACCTGCTGGATCCCACCTCTGTCCTACACGCATCATACTTCCCAGCTAATTCCTGGTACTGACCTTTTTTAGAGACGTCTACTTGCGATATCCTAATACATAAGAGGAAGAGAAGAAAAAGAGTTTTGGATTTTACATCCCCCCTTTCTCTCCTGTCTCAAAGGTTCTCACAATCTCCTTTCCCTTCCCCACCGCAACAAACACCCTGTGAGGTGGGCGAGGCTGAGAGAGCTCCAAAGAACGGTGACTAGCCCAAGGTCACCGATCTGGCATGTGTTGGAGTGCACCAGCTAATCTGATTCATCAGATAAGCCTCCACAGCTCAAGCAGCAGAGCGGGGAATCAAACCCAGGTTCTCCAGATTAGAGCGTACCTGCTCTTAACCATTACACCATGCTGTCAAGGTGTAGTGCTCAGCTTCCCTTACCTGATAGAGATGGGCCTCCCATGAGAGAAAGAACATATTTTTCCAGGACTTCCCCCTCCCCATTTTTCTAGTGGGAAAAAACAGGAAATTAGGGGGGGGGGGACCCACTGGAAAAAACACTCCTATAGCATATTGTGTCTTCAGGAATGAGAGAAATGCTTTTGAAGACAAGTTTTTCCTAGCTCAAAAATTTGCAGCGTGAACATTTTGACACGAAGGCTGTCAACGGTGTCAGGCAATGTAGAAGTACAAACTCTATTGCCAAGGATATGTTTATTGTTTAAATGTGAATAATTTGGGCAATGAACGACATGCTGTAATGCATCCGTTGTTGATATCGCACATCACCCCTTATGCATCACCCCTTATGTCCCACATAGGCCACTACGCTCAGCGGTGGCGGAACTGCTGGTGACCCCTAGCCCCGCGACGATGCGGCTGGCCTCGACCCGGGCCAGGGCCTTTACGGCTCTGGCCCCTGCCTGGTGGAATGCTCTACCTCCATCAGTCCAGGCCCCTCTGGAGGATGAGTGAGTTCCATGAGACCTGCAAAACAGAGCTATTCCACCGGGCCTTTGGAGAGGCTGGCTGCGGTTTTACTGCCCCCCACTGAAACTGAAATCGGAATTGAAATTGAGGCTGCCAACTTCCATCCTCTGTCATCTTGGTCGGGCCCACTGTTGATTCCATCTGGGCCGGCCTGTTCCCTCCCTTTCTTCTTTTTTCTTCTTTTTATCTTTTTTCCTTTTTTCTTTTAGCCTTGGGATTGGGCGCCTGTTTTAAACTGTTTAAACTGTTGATCTGTTTTAAACTGTGTGTAACTGCTGCTGGAGTTTTAAATGTGTTAAGTTATGCTGTTTGAGTTGCTGTTGGAGAACAGCCATGTTGGGAGCCGCCTCGAGCCCTTCGGGGAAGAGGCAGCCTATAAGTCTAAAATATAAATAAATAAATAAATAAATAAATAAATAAATAAATAAATAAATATTTTCAGCGGATTCAGTGTTTGAGTTTTCTTTCAATATTTCAATGTGCTGGTGGTCCTATTGTGATCCTATAGAACTGCTTTTGTCCAAATTATACTCCTTTTTTTCCACTGGCCTTTTCCCCTCCCCAATTTCAACTTCTTGCTTTTTCTATTTGGATGGCAGAAATTAAGACATATGTGCTGAAATGGCTTTAGAGCGCAGCCTCTCTCTCTCTCTCTCTCTCTCTCTCTCTCTCTCTCTCTGGCTCATTCCGCACATGCAGAATAATTTCAAACTGCTTTCAGTGCTCTTTGAAGCTGTGCGGAATGGCAAAATCCACTTGCAAACAGTTGGGAAAGTGGTTTGAAAACGCATTATTTTGCGTGTGCGGAAGGGGCCTCTCTCTCTCTCTTTGGTATCAGATATATTTGTATTTTTGTTTTGTTTTTTTAAAAAACCGAACAGCTCAATCCTAAACAGAGGGAAAATCCATGAATGCCAGTGGTATCAGAAGTTTGCACAGAAAGGCATGTAACTTAAACTCTGAATTTCCATAAACAGGCCCAACAAATAGCACAGTGTTATATGTGAACTTATAAATGACGCTTTTGACGTTGTTATTAAAACAGTGACATGAGAGTTTGGGTTTGAAAGGAAAGTGGTTGTGCCGCCAACTGCCTTTGGACCCTTTCAAGCCAAGAGTTCAATGCCTGCCCCCCCCCCCCCGCCCCAGTGGTGGGATCCAAAAAAATTTAGTAACAGGTTCCCATGGTGGTGGGATTCAAACTGTGGCGTAGTGCCAATGGGGCTGGGCGGGGCATTCTGGGGTGGGGCATTCCTGGGAGGGGCTGTGTAGCAAGGGCCCTTCAGCCGCTGCATGTGAGTCATAGGCAGGGAAAGCAGAATGCACGCAGAGGCATGAGCTGCTGCACTGCCTTGATGCACCTCCTGCTAGACACTTCAAGTTCTGTGCGCTACTACTGAGAGGAGGGGCGCAACTAGAAATAAAAGCTCACGTGTGGAAATCACCAATTGGCTAACCCCCCCCTCTCGGCACACACAAATAATTAG
The DNA here is from genome assembly GCF_021028975.2 of Sphaerodactylus townsendi. Taxonomy (NCBI): domain Eukaryota; kingdom Metazoa; phylum Chordata; class Lepidosauria; order Squamata; family Sphaerodactylidae; genus Sphaerodactylus; species Sphaerodactylus townsendi. Next base: position 10,569,952 of record NC_059429.1, read on the forward strand.
TAACCTACTCTCGGGAACCTGTGAGAACCGGCTGGATCCCACCTCTGCCCCCCCCCCCCCATACTCAGGGCCAGCTAATAACTGGAGGCCAGCAACAAATTCTGGTTACTTTTGTTCTCCGTTAGAGTTTGGGTGTAGAGGACTTGGGAACGTGGGGTGCTCTCAGGTGGGGCTGAGCAGGGTGGGTGTGAGAATAACACGGAGCAAGGGAAAACCATACAGGCCCCTTGGAGGCAGCCGGAGGATAAGAATCACTCACAAGCGATACAATACCCGTTCCTTCGTCAGCCTCCCTCTACATAAGTGCTGTAGCCTGGAAACGCCTTGGTCTCCGTCTCCTTGGGCCCCATCAGAACCCTCTTGCGGTGTCGCGAGCCATGAATCAATTTCCTTGTTAAGCTGTCGAGCTATTTAACAGATATTACAGCAAGGGAAAACCTCGACCTGCCAGCCAGAAAGAAAAATGACACAGCCGTGCTTCGCAATGGCCATGTAAATGATCTGTTGTCAGCCGCTGGGTGACAAAATCTCAGCAACACAAGGCCAGGCAGAGCTCAAAAGAGGAGGCGGGCTGCCAGGTGGGAACAGCAACACGGCTTCCCCAGCTGGCATTCAGGGTGAAGAAGAGCATTTACACCGAGGGAGCAGCGTAGTGGCGTAGTGGCATAGTGGCGTAGTGGTTAAGAGCGGGTGAACTCTAATCTGGAGGAACCGGGTTTGATTCCCCGCTCTGCCGCCTGAAGAGGAAGAAGAAGAAGAAGAAGAAGAAGAAGAGTTTGGATTTATATCCCCCCTTTCTCTCCTGCAGGAGACTCAAAGGGGCTGACAATCTCCTTGCCCTTCCCCCCTCACAACAAACACCCTGTGAGGTGGGTGGGGCTGAGAGAGCTCCGAGAAGTTGTGACTAGCCCAAGGTCACCCAGCTGGCGTGTGTGGGAGTGCACAGGCTAATCTGAATTCCCCAGAGAAGCCTCCACAGCTCAGGTGGCAGAGCTGGGAATCAAATCCGGTTCCTCCAGATTAGATACACGAGCTCTTAACCTCCTACACCACTGTTGCTCTCTGAGCTGTGGAGGCTTATCTGGGCAATTCAGATTAGCCTGTGCACTCCAACACATGCCAGCTGGGGGACCTTCGGCTAGTCACAGTTCTTCTGAGCTCTCTCAGCCCCACCTACCTCACAGGGTGTTTGTTGTGACAATGAAGCAGGAGTTACAGCCCCTTTGAGTCTCACTACAGGAGAGAAAGGTACTCATCAATCCAACTCTTCTTCTTCTTCTTCTTCTTCTTCTTCTTCTTCTTCTTCTTCTTCTTCTTCTTCTTCTTCTTCTTCAAGTGGAAGTGGAAGTGGAAGGTGAACAACTGAAGGTCCTCAAAGCAGTCACCTTCTTAGCAGATGCCTCACTAGATACCATGACCTTTGCCACCCGTAGGCTGAGAGCACGGCAGGCAGAGCTTCACTTCAAGTCTGTAGCAGTGGCGTGTCTGCCTAGGGACAAGGGGTACCCCTTGTCCCCGGGTGCTACTCTTCTGGTCACGTGGGGGGGCGTAAAATTGGGGCCCCCACGTGACCAGGAAGTCCTGCTGTCTCGTCGTTTTTGCGTGCCTCGACCCCGTCCGAGGCATGCAAAAATGATGAGACAGCAGGACTTCCTGCTGCCTCCAAGCCCCCTCAACCCCGCCCTGGACTCCTCCCTCCCTTCCTTCCCCCCTGCCGGCAGCAGGACTTCCTGCACCCCAAGCCCCAACCCCCAGCCTCAGTGCTTATAAAAGAAGGTCTCCAAAGCTGGGACTGCAGTCTCTTCTGGCCTGCCCGGAGAGGAGGTCAGAAGAGACGGCAGGCTGCCAGTTGGGAGCCCAGCCGTCAGGGGGAGTCTGGGGGGGAGGTGGGCCCCCTAAACCTTCTGTTTGCTTTTGCCAAGTGCCACTCACTAGCCAAATTACAGCCCAGACAGCCTAGCTCCAAAGCTCCGGGCTCACGTTCCCAATGGGGTCTTGGGGAGGGGGAGGGGGGAAGTGCCTGCCTGCCAGGATGCTCTCACCCCATGACAGCCCCAAAGACTAGTCAAATGTTGTGTGGTAAACCGGGGGGAGGAGGTGAGTGTCTCGGACTGTGGTTTCTTGCACACCTTTAAATGTGGGTGGAACATAGTCCTCTGCCTAGTATCAAAAACATTTAACCTACTGATGCCTCAATTAATGTAATTTTATTGGTATCTATTTTTATTTTTGAAATTTACCAGCATTTCCCACCCTCGACTTATTAGGTAAGATCAGCCGTTTTTTTAGTTTTTTTTGTAAGGTAAAATTAGGTTTTCGACTTATATAAGATTAGAAACATACTGCAGTGCTCACGGTAGATCCATACAGATTCTGAAGTTCTGCAGATAGCTAATCAGCCAGGAAAAGATCAGCCTCGTTGCTTCCTAGAGGCTATTACATCGAAGGGTTATAATAGATGTTCAAAAGAATACGCTTCTATTTATAAGAGGGCCAAGGTCATCAAAGATCTGGGTAAAACCAAAGAGACATCCAGAATTAAATCGGCCCAATTAAATATCACTAAGTTGCCTCCAAGACTTGATGATATCGGTTCTGTGGGCACAGTTCCACGCTCGGCCACTTCAATGGTTCTTTCATCTATATCAGGAGATCCTCCAGAAAAGGGACAAGAAGTGGGGCTTACCGTTACCTGCAAGACAAAGCAGGAATCGGTGGACAAACAGCAAACTGAGATGAGGATCACCACCTTATTTTCAGGAGGACCTCGTACAAATATTTACGGATGCCTCCTCACATAAGCTTCCTGCCCAAGGTATCTGGACACTAGCAGACAAAAGTAGCAATGTAGCAAAATGTAGCAAAATACAAAGCGATGCACATAGGGGCAAAACATCCAAACTGCACATACACACTACAGGGGTCAGTGCTATCAGTCACAGACCAGGAAAGGGATTTGGGCGTCTTAGTTGATAGTTCCATGGGAATGTCAACTCAATGCATGGCAGCTGTGAAAAAGGCAAACTCTATGCTGGGGATCATTAGGAAAGGAGTTGATAATAAAACTGCAAGGATTGTCATGCCCTTATACAAAGCAGTGGTGCGACCGCACTTGGACTACTGTGTTCAGTTCTGGTCGCCACATCTCAAAAAGGAAAAAGGATATTGAAGAGATAGAAAAAGTGCAGAGAACCCAGTAGGGATGATTGAAGGATTGGAGCACCTTCCTTATGAGGAGAGGCTGCAGCGTTTGGGACTCTTAAGTTTGGAGAGGAGACGTCTGCGGGTGGATATGATTGAAGTCTATAAGGTTATGCATGGGAGACAGACAATGTTGACAGAGAGACATTTTTCTCTTTCTCACAATACTAGAACCAGGGGGCATACATTGAAAATGCTGGGGGGAAGAATTAGGACTAATAAAAGGAAACACTTCTTCACGCAACGTGTGATTGGTGTTTGGAATATGCTGCCACAGGAGGTGGTGACGGCCACTCACCTGGATAGCTTTAAAAAGGGCTTGGACAGATTTATGGAGGAGAAGTCGATTTATGGCTACCAATCTTGATCCTCTTTGATCTGAGATTGCAAATGCCTTAACAGACCAGGTGCTCAGGAGCAACAGCTGCAGAAGGACATTGCTTTCACATTCTGCATGTGAGCTCCCAAAGGCACCTGGTGGGCCACTGCGAGTAGCAGAGAGCTGGACTAGATGGACTCTGGTCTGATCCAGCTGGCTTGTTTTTATGTTCTTATGTTCTTAAGAGAATGAGGATCTGCACTCTGGAAATCAGGGCCATCAGGAAAGTGCTCTTATCCTTCCAGTCCAAAATCAAGGACTGTCACAAACTCTTCAGGGTGGACAACATCTCTGCCAGGGCCCACATCGACAACACGCAGGAGACAGGAAGTGATGAAATAACTCCTGTCCTCCTGAGCAGCCAGTGAGAATCACCCATCATTCAAGATGCCCTCCTTACCTCAGAAGGAACCTTCACAGTAAATATCCGGTTCCATTTCCTCAAAATTTATGGAATCATATTAATTCGGATCATCACTGTGATGAAGTGGCCTTCTAGAAACTGAAGAAAGATTGGGTGGGTCATAAGAACATAAGAACATAAGAACAAGCCAGCTGGATCAGACCAAAGTCCATCTAGTCCAGCTCTCTGCTACTCGCAGTGGCCCACCAGGTGCCTTTGGGAGCTCACATGTAGGATGTGAACGCAATGGCCTTCTGCGGCTGTTGCTCCCGATCACCTGGTCTGTTAAGGCATTTGCAATCTCAGATCAA
>NC_059429.1:10574337-10597761 GCF_021028975.2 Sphaerodactylus townsendi
TCCCATCGCTGTAACCAGCTTCCTCCGGTAAAAAAAAACTGATCGGCCTAGATTGGATGACATGAATTTCAGCTGGAAAACACCGAGCCAATGACCACCCTTGTGTTGTTGGGGCGGGAATTCATTTGTCACCACCCAAAGGTTTCCCTGCTCCCAGATTTAAAAAAAGGTGTTGAAAATTCCACATTTCTCTCCCCCCCTACATTTGGTTATTTTTCTACACCGAATACATATTGAATTGCAAAAGTGGATGAAAACGAATCCCGAAGGACCCTATCCTCCGAAGTCTGGCAGTCCTGAATGGAATGTACCTATTGCTATTGCTAAACATTGCCTGTTGGGAGGGGCCCTTTGAAGCATCCCCCAACTACCCCCTCCCCTTTTGTGGTCCCTTAGGGATGTATTTCTCCCATGCTTCTCCCTCTTCTTAATTTTTTGCATTCCAAGAGAGCCATTTTGTTAACTGATCCGTCCACTTATTTCCGCTCTCGTTCTCGTTCTCCCTCCTCCCCCCTACAAAACATGAAAATACTCTGGCCCAGTGGTGGGATCCAAACAGGTTCCGACGGTGGTGGGATTCAAACAGTGGCGCCGCCGCACACACACGCCTCCAGTCCCTATTGGGCAGGGAGGTTGCTTTAGTAACCCCTTCTCGGCACTCAGAAAAAATGAGTAACCACTTCTACAGAAGTGGTGAGAACTGGTTGGATCCCACCTCTGCTCTGGCCAGAGCTAAAGGGGGGAACCGGCCGTCCTGAATTCTCCCTTCCTCTAGTTGCAATGTGGACAATGGGAATTAATAAGATGATCTCCTAGTGGTCTCCTAGTGTTCTCCTCTTCCCACTGCCCCCCCCCATCATTTCTGTGACACTGGGAAAAGGGTGGATAAACACAACGTTATGTTGTACACGGTGAGCAGGATCAGGGAAACTCAACACTCCATGAACGTTGCCTCCCGTCCAAATTATGGTCCTTATCAGAACTTGTTTGGCTACTATGCCTAGAGCAGTGGTGGCAAACCTTTGGCACTCCAGATGTTATGGACTACAATTCCCATCAGCCCCTGCCAGCATGGTCAATTGACCATGCTGGCAGGGGCTGATGGGAATTGTAGTCCATAACATCTGGAGTGCCAAAGGTTCGCCACCACGGAGCTAGAGAAATGGAGCCCTGCCCTGCGGCTTGCCCTTCTCATTTGCTGGGTCTTCTGAAAGGGTGGGATTTGGGGAGAATCCGCCACGCCCTCCTCTTGAACTCGCTAGGCATCACAGATCTGCCATCTTGCCAACACAAACTGGACCACTGTCCTTTTGGACACCTCACCTGCGTGCACCTAGCTGGGCTTTTGATCCTTAGATTGCTCAACAGGCAACCTGGTCCCCATTCCAAAGCCTTGTGTCCAAGTTCTATCAGTAGCGTTTGGACCTGGGATGGCTCATTTTGGGGGATAAGACCTCCTTTCCCCCTGGAAGTATCATGCATGCGTGAACCAGCTCTTGGATTTTCCTTACCAGTTTTCAAAACACAACCGAGTTTTGAGCATGACTGAAAGATCGGGTGATAAAGAACATGCGCTAAACAAACAGTTTGATCTTCAGGGCTCAGAAAGATATAATTTAGAGGCTGAGGACCTCAGGAAAGACATCTCCATCCATTCCTGTTCTTGTCTTCTCCTCCTTTTCTGCAGATTTGAGATTCTAAGCTTATGTATTTATTGTTGAATTCGTTTATACCCTGCCTTTCTGCCCAACAGAGGCCAAAACCAGCTTACATCATTCTCCAGACATGTGAACTAGATTTGACTCCCCACTCCTACGTTCCTGCTGGGTGACCTTGGGCTAGTCCCAGTTCTTCTGAACTCTCTCAGCCCTATTTACCTCACAAGGTGTCTGCTGTGGGGAGAGGAAGGGGAAAAGCTCGTAAGCCGCCTGGAGTCTCCTCACAGGAGAGAAAGGCGGGGCATAAATCCAAGCTCTTCTTCTTCCTCCTCTCCTCCATTTTACCCTCACAACAACCCTGCAGAGCAGGTTATGCTGAGAGCATGTGACTGGCCCAAGGTCACCCAGCAAGCTTCAATGGCAGAGTGGGGGTTCAAACCTGAATCTCCCAGATGCTAGTCCGGAAATGCTAACCGTTATACTACACTGGCTCATTTGTGTAGGGAACTGCCGTGTTGCTTATACTAAAGTGCTACATAAACTCTGGAGCACAGATAGCTGGCATGTGCTGCAATGCGTTTTGACTGTTCCTGAGCCTGCCACAATCTCGTCAGCACTGGGAGGCACCTCCATTATTATTATTTCATGTTTATCTTCCTCCATACTGGAATCTCCCTTTCTTCACTGTATTCTCGCAACAGGCCATTGAGATGGGTTAGGCCAGTGGTGGCAAACCTATGGCACAGGTGCCAGAGGTGGCACTCAGAGCCCTCTCTGTGGGCACGCAAAGAGTCACCTCCCCCCCCCCCACATCTAGGCTGGTTTGGGCCATTGGGCTCGATTATTAGCATTAAACCTAAGACCTAATTTTGGGGAAGCAGTGTGGGTTACCCTGTTAAGCGCTGTTAAACCCCACTGATTTTCATGCGAAGAACTAAAGTGTGATCCTTTACCTGGGAGTAAGCTCGGCTGCTGGCAATGGGGCTTGCTTCTGAGTAAACCTCCTAGGGTCGTTTCACCCGTTACACGTTGGATTCACCCGTTGGAAGAGTTACACGGTTGCTTCAAAGCAAAGCCACCGACTACCACAAGCTTACTCCCAAGTAACGCATGCCTCGGAGCCAACCGTTTTTTCTAAACTGAAACCTCAGTATTCAGGTTCAATTGCCGTGTTGGCACTTTGTGATAAATAAATGGGTTTTGGGTTGCAATTTGGGCACTCGGTCTCGAAAAGGTTCACTATCACTGGGTTAGTACCACATGGGTGCCTTTGTGATCAACACTGCTTCTCTTTCCCATGGTATTGAATGAGGGAGCCCATTTAGAGGGGACGCCCATCCATACTTCCGCACCCACACTAAGCTGTGGCAAGGATATTCCAAACTCCTTTTCTGGCCATCGGTGGCATGTGCTATTTTCAGGCCCATCAATCACTGGAGACGACAGTGATGGAGATAAGAAGGTCCCACCAAAACACCTGAGAAATTTGACTGGCTGACCCATCTGTCTTGAAAAAGTACTGTCGGAATCAGCACATCTTGCCTCATCTAGGAACGAACCAATGTTCCCCCTTCTGTTCCTTTTAAAAATGTGTATGTTTTTGTCAGCCATTTTAGTTTCCCACTCTCTGCCCTCTGTTTGGTAGGTTTCGTCAGCACACAGACTGCATGTGTTTTATGCACCGTACGATAGGCATGAATTCTGAGTAGATTGCTGGTACATATAATACATGTGATTGTGCTGACCTATAAATAACATCAGAAAAGGCATACGGGGTTTTTTTTAGGGATGTGTGGAATTGTTGAGCAATTCAGCATGCCTAGACATTTGGGGGGGTGGGGGGGCTATCTAATTCTAAGTGTGTACAAGGGTTATCTTCTTGAACAGCATGTCCCTCTCTTTGTCTTAACTTGGGAGAAGCCCTCTGACCCTTCCTCTTCCTGTGTGCTCCTTTTGTTTTTCCCATGCCTTTTCATGGAGTCACCTGTATCTACAGGCCTCTCCTGTAGAAACAATGCCTCATACTTCCTTAAATATAATGCCGGATTAGCCGGCCATTTGTGATGGGGAAAGTACTCGATTAGGCTTCTGTCTCTCTTTTTGACTGCAGCCTGCATGCGAATCAGAATCACCTTGAATAAACGTAAGTTTTGCTGTTTGGGATATACTTCTTGGGAGATTTATTAACCGCGCTCAATATCACACTTCTATGACTGGGCATCTATTTTAACCAAATATCCCAGTAAGGTTATGGGCCCAGCACTCTTCCACTGCAACTCTCTGATAGATTAAACAAATATCTAGATAAAAACTGGGTACCAGAAAATAGAAGCAAGCATAAAACCAAAGCATCACAATTTTGATTTTCACCTGTGAGAAGCAAAATTGGCATGCCAGATTTTTGGGAGGAGAAAATAAAACACATTCAGATGTGGTTTTTCTGGGTTGTTTGGCCATGTTCCAGTAACATTTTATCCTGATGTTTCGCCTGCAAAATTCAGACGAAATGTCAGGAGAAAATACTACTGGAACACAGCCATACAACCCAGAAAAGCCACCACATCCTAAAGATTCTGGCCGTGAAAGCTTTCGACAATACATAAAACACATTCGCTTGTAGAGTATCTTCACCAGCTGGTGGAGCCAGCAGCATCAAAGCTTCATGAGCAACCTGTTTGTTTGAGGCAACATCTGGTCACAATCTCTTTGGAAGTGTAAACTGAGCTAATTCCCTCACATGCATTCATCACTCAGCAAAGGAGTCATCCCAGGTCCACCATCCTTAACCAAAACTTTCAAACTGTCTCAGACACAAGGCTTTCATAGTGGAGCCCATGGACAGGTGCAGTCTATCTGACTCCAGATGCCATTCTTGCAATGACAAGATGAGCGACAGGCCAAATTTTCAATTGGGAGGGGAGGAGATGACATGTGCCAGTTCAGGTACTGGATGCCACCACCAAGAGCCAAATTGCCTTTGGCATGTCGCCAAGTTCAATGCAATGCCTGTCATGATCCTACCACCTTTCATGGTAAGTGCTTTACCAAAAAGGAAGAGGGGTGAATTCATGGAAGGAGGACCACCACATCTGCTACCTTAAAGGGGGCCAATATTTTCGCCTCGGTCCACATGGTGGCTTAAAAGGCCTCTGAAACAGGGCCTCTGTTTGCATGAAGGGGGAAAGAATCTCGGCTTCATCTCAGCGCTACCGCCAACTATTCTTTGTAGCTGCCTTAGCACACCTTGAGGTGTAGCCCTAGCCTCAATTCCCAGGGGTGTGCTTATAGGGGATGAGGTTTGATATCATCCGCTAGTAGAGCTGAATGGCATTGGCCAATCATCTGAACATCTAACAATACCTCTAGCCAATTCAGTGGGACCATGTCACACACCCATCCCAATTAGGTTTACCAGATTGCCCTCCACAGTGGGCAGTTTCTGGCCCTTTCCCCACTCACCGTTTGCTGCGCGCTACTCTCGTCGAGTAGCACGGGGTTCAACTGCACTCCCCACTACAGGGGTGGCAACAACGCAGCCGCTGAGGGGCGGCAACAACGCAGACTCTGCTGCTCTTGCGCCCCCTCAGCGCGGGTCATTCTGCCGCTGCTCAAAACGGCGCCTTTCAATGACCCCGCACAGAGCGCGGGGCAGTGGGGAAGCCCGGGGGACACGACCCTCGCGCTAAAAAGGTCCTGGACCAGACGAAACCGACGTCATTTCAAAAGTGGGGAAACGGCCTCTGATTCCTGGCCCTCTCAACTGCCCTTTACTTCAGTAGGAGCAAAACATGGGGAGTGGCAAGTGACACCATGCAATACTGTGACATCACTTCTGGTTGCAATTATGTTCTAGGAAGTCATTATGTTCTAGGAATTTCCCAAGTATTTATGATTTTTATCATAGAGGCTGGAGAAATGTCAGCTCTGCGAACAACCGGAAGTCATGTTGCAATGTTGTGTGGTATTACTCTGTCCCACATTTTTGCTGCTGTTGAAGGGGAGAGACAGTTGGCCGGCCATAACTACAAGGTGGAGTAAGGACAGATTTGGTTCATAAATAAAGATAATTATCTGAGAGAGTTTGCTATGGAAAAAAAGAAATTATGCACAAGTTGAGCACAACTTATCTTTGTTTCTCTACACTCCCCATCCCAATGTTATATTGCACGTGCTAAACTCGCAGCCCTCCAGCATGATGCTGGCAGGGGATGATGGGAACTGTAGTCCATAACATCGGGAGGGCCACAAGTTCGACACCTATGTTATATTGTATTGGAATTTGACCTTCCATAACTTCTGCATCCTGTTGTCACCTGTCAAAGGGTTGGCACCTTTTTCCCCAGTGGCTGACAACCCCTTACCAAGAAGGAATGGACTTCCTCACAGTTCCTAAACTGTATACCTGAGGAACCGCCCCCACCACTTACAATTGAGAGAATTGTCTCTAGGACAACAGCTGGATTGTCAATACCTCAATTTTAAATAAACGAAAAAAAGAAGAAGGAATCTTTGGTCTGTTGAAATGATTGTTCTGGAAGCCAGTTTAGGAACTGTGGGGTGAAAGCTGAAAGCTGACAGCAGCCACAGCTGTCCGGGCCCTGCGGGACCTTGGTGAGTTCCGCAGGGCCTGTAAAACGGAGCTATTCCACCGGGCCTTTGGGGGGGCTAGCCGCGGTTCTATTGCCCCGCACTGAGACGCAGGCTGCCTGTTTTTCCATCTTGGTTGGGCCCTGATTCCATCTTGGGCCCTGCCTACCCCCTACCCCTTTTGGCCTTTAGATCGGGCGCCTGTTTTTAACAACTTCTGTTGTTTTAATTTGTATTTATTTCTAGTAATTGCTGCTTAAGTTTTTAATGGGTTTAAGTTATATTTTTGTATTGATTTGCTGTCTTAGAGAACAGCCATATTGTGAGCCGCCTCGAGCCCTTTGGGGGGGCGAGGCAGCCTATAAATCCAACAAATAAATTAAATAAATAAAGATGCTGGAGAAATCAAAGGATGTTGTGTTTGATGTTCCGCTCGCGTGGCATCTTGGCTGGCCACGAAGGACTCTGGTTTGTTCAAGTCCCCAAATTCCTGGACATCAGAGGTGGATTCCTCACAGGCCAAATATAACAGGATGTGATAAAAAAACTGGGGGTGGGACTTCGCACAGGTCCCGTTCCCAAAACGAGTTTGGCCCATTTTATTCCCCTCAACCTGGGATTTTCGAAGATTGCTAAACCAGCGATGCTTTTGCACAATCCCAGGTTGGAGGCGCTTCCGCGTGAACACAACCGGGAGAAAGCACTTTATTCCCCCAGCCTTCCATCCTTTCAGTTTAAGTTCCGCTCCGTCCACTGCCAGGAAGAATCTGCCCTGCCGCCATTCTGTGCACGTCTCCCAGCAGATTGTGGGCAGATTCTCTGAGCGCTCCACAGGGTACAAAGTCCCCCCAAGCATGTTTTCTCCCCTTGGCAGCGAGTATGACCGATCCACAGCAATACCTTCATTATTGCCCTACCATTGCAGGGAGGTCCCTTTTTCTTTTTACATTTTTTTGTGTTGCACATGCGCAGCTACACAGGTGCAGCCGATCGCATTGTGGGACAATTGGCATGGCTGCAGGGTTTCGTTTCTGTGTGCCTGCACAGCTATGCATGTATTGCAAGAATTATTTTTTTTAAAATGTCTTCATGCAAAGGCGTGAAAGCAACCCGAATTGTTTCCAATCATTGCCTGCACGGCATACATGTGAACAGGTAAAAGGAAAAGGGGTCCCTTTATAACGATACATTTGCTGTGTGGAATCCACCAGAGTCTCACACTGACCTCAACCAGCCTGTAGGATAGATCTAAGCCAGGGGTGTCCAATTGGCCATGCTGACAGGGGCTGATGGGAATTGTAGTCCATGAACATCTGGGGTGCCAGAGTTGGACACCCCTGATCCATGCCTTTCCTATCTCTCTCCTTGGTTTGTGGTCAGGTGTTTTGCATTGTGCCATAAAAGCTGGTCAGACTCTTCACCCATTATCATCCCCCATGTGAAACTATTTTACGGTCTCTTGGTTTCAAGAGGCCAATGGCCCGCCGTATTGTCACGCCCTCTACGTATCTCTTTGGCCCTCTACGATGGCCCTCTACGTATCTCTTTGGGCCGCTACTCCAGGTTTGGGTTTAGTAGGGATAAAACGAGCTCGGGGCCTCAATGGGACTGCTGGCACCTATGATGCCATGTAAAATGTTCTCAGCTGGGTTGGGAAAGATCTGGGGAAACAGCGTCCATCAAATCTGGAGGGTCACTGCCAATCAGGATCAACAATACTAGATTAGGCGAGTCAGGGATCTGACCCAGATGGCTACAGATGTTCAAATCCATATTCGTATATCCTGGCGGAATTTTTAATTGTTTTGGCCTTTGTTACTGCACGTCCATCCCAGGAGTGCCAGAGCAAGTCCCCGTGGTAGGACGAATGCTTCAAGCAGGATTAGAATATATTAGGTGGTCAGGAGGTCTGGATTTAATCCTGAAAGGAGAAACCCAAGATCCCCTCTTGTCTGGCCAATGGCCCTCCACCTATCTCTTTTGGACCCAGCTAAGTTCCCCAAATTCCTATATAGTTGTTCCACATTTTGGGGGTTTTAGGTGGTGGGCCTGCCCCCTTCCTAGTCCAAGAGGCCTGTCTTAATTTCCACATCTGCCTTCCAAGAACAGGATCCTATTTCCTGTTACCCATCTGGTTTCTCTCTTTGGCTCTTTAGGTGGTTCCTTTCTCTGTTCACAGCATGGGCCTCTGAATTCAGCATGTCCCTTCCTCTTGCTGGCTGCCTCCAGTCTATCCAGAGGCATAGCTACAAGGGGGCTGGGGGGTGAGCGTCGTACCGGGTTCCAGCCTGGGGGGGAGGGGCAGCAAAAATTTCAGGTTTGTTTTTTGTATTTTTGAGTGTTTTTCAGTTTTTGGCCTGCAGGGGGCACAGTTTTTAGGCTAGCAGCACCAAAATTTCAGGGAGTTTTCAGGGGACTCTCTTGATGATACCACCCAAGTAAGGTGAGGTTTGGTTCAGGGGATCCAAAGTTATGGACTCCCAAAGGGGGTGCCCCATCCCCCATTGTTTCCAGTGGGAGCTAATAGGAGATGGGGGCTATACCTTTGGGAGTCCATAACTTTGGACCCTCCAAACCAAACTTCACAAAACCTGGCTGGTATCATCAGGATAGTCTCCTAAAGATACTCTGAAATTATTATTCTGATAGCCTAAAAACTGCACCCCCTGTAGGCCGAAAACGGACAAAACTCTTAAAAATACAAAGAACACAAAAGAACATGGGGGGGGGGGGCAGCAAAACTCAGATTTTGCACCGGGCTCCATTTTCCCTAGCTATGCCTCTGAGTCCATCCCTTCTCCCTTGGGAGTTCTCCAAGACACCTTCTGGTAAGGAATTACTCATCGGGGCTGGAACTAGCCAACTGCCTAACCCCAACAGCTTCCACTTTGAAATTGCTTCATCTTCCTAAGTACCAATGCCGTTGGACTGATATTTCCAAAAAAACAAAATCAGGTTAAAACGTACGGAATCTAGCAAAGAACATCAGTTTCGCACTGTGACCCACGAGATCTGAGGTTTCCGTCGGCAACATTTTGGATTCAAACTATTTCCAACCTCCCAACTCTCCTCACCAGATTTTGCAAACATTTTCAACTCATCTTTAGTCGCCCTTAAGGGTTCTCCTTAAAGAAGAAGAAGAAGAGTTTGGATTGATATCCCCCCTTTCTCTCCTGCAGGAGACTCAAAGGGGCTTACAATCTCCTTGCCCTTCCCCCCTCACAACAAACACCCTGTGAGGTAGGTGGGGCTGAGAGAGCTCCGAGAAGCTGTGACTAGCTCAAGGTCACCCAGCTGGCGTGTGTGGGAGTGTACAGGATAATCTGAATTCCCCAGACAAGCCTCCACAGTTCAGGTGGCAGAGCTGGGAATCAAACCCGGTTCCTCCAGATTAGATACACGAGCTCTTAACCTCCTACGCCACAGCTGCTCTCTGGATTAAAGGATTATTTTGTGGGAATCAGAGTCCCTCAGAGAGTCAAGAAGGAGGAATCCCACAGTGACCAATCCAAAATGTTTATCACATCTCTTTCTTTCCACGGCTGGGAATTTTCAAGCCATCTAACAAAGATCTAAAAGCGGTGAATATCTTTAAACGTTACACCCTGATACTCGTTTGATTTTGGTGCAAGAGCCCCAGGAATTGTCTAAAAAAATAAGGACTGGTGTCTGAGGTCTTTTGGTGGGAGATTCCCTTTGTCTCAAAGGTCCCAGTTCTATTGGATTAATTGCATTTTTTGCAAATGATTGTCTTCCTCTCTTCTGTATAAAGACACTTGTGAATGGATGCTAAAAGCGAACACAGAGATCTGGATAAAGACACCAGTGGTCACTGGTTGGGAAGGCGGAATGGATCGGGCCGACTCTTACCAAAATCCTTTGCTTTTGGTGGGCGCCCTGTGCGCATCGCACAGAGATCCAAGCCAACCCTGCTCCTCCACGATTGCTACTGCCCCTCCCAACTCTTGGATAAGCATTTCCTAACACCCGCTGTTGTTGTTATTATTACAACACAATAACACACAAAGGAAAGAAGACGGCAGAACGAAAAGAAGTGACAAAGAAAACGTCAACCATCACAGGAAAAAAAAAATACTGGCCCATGCAGAGACCTCCAAGTTGAAATCAAATCTTATCAGACAAACAACATGTTACCCCCGGTCTTCCCGCCCCGCCCCTCCCCAATAATTATTACATTACTTCAAGAAAGAGTATACTTTTTCATGCATAAATCAAATTTTCGTTTTGTCTTTTTTTTTTGGTCGTTTTTTTTTCCTTCTTAAATTACATTTGAACACATAAACACATAAATATTCTTGTGTCAGACATGACTCAGCAGAAAAAGTAACACGCCCCCAGAGTAAAGGGCAATTAGTATTATTGGTGATTTTTTTTAAAAGGACTTGTTTTAAATATGAAATCTGTAAACTCCAACGATCCTTCAATTTTTTTCTCTCTCTCTCTCTCTCTTTCTCTCTCTCTTTTTTTAAAAAATCACGAAACTAACCAGTTTCGCCTTACTTAGCCCACATTCAATATGTCTCCCATTTGAGCACATCAATGAAATAACATGCCATCTTCTGCAAAATTATAATTTAACAGTATAAAGCTTCAAGTCGCAAATTCCAAAAACTAGCTAAGTAATTTTTTTTTTTTTGTCACATAAACTATACATTAAATATTTTTTGAGGTATTTCAGAGAACATTGTCAAAACTTGCCCGGTTTGTGCTGGAAAGGAGGGGGCGAGGGTTGGTTTCTCTCCTGAGCGGAGAACATCTTTGGTATCAATAAGCCGTTTGGGTGCTGGACCGAAAAGATGGAGGTGATTCAGTTAGGGGAAAGAGAGTTTTCGGCGGAGAAATGGGGTGATGATGTGTGGTTTAGGGACATCAGGGATAGTTTGATTCAATGCGGGACTTGGGTAACATCAGATTTCAAGAAACACTAGGGTCGGAATGCCGTCAAGGAACAAACATGGCTGCTCTGCCCCAGATCCTGGGAACCATGTAGTTGGAACTGATTCTCTTCCTCACCTTCATATTTTTCTTACGGATCCACTTCGGGTGCAGTGGGAAGGAGCTATACCAAAGGAAAGTTTCGAGAATGCACACACAAACCAGTTGTGAGATGGGAAACCCATTTTGTACCCAGAATGGCAAAGCAGCGTTGCAAAAAATGGTCATGTGACCTGCTTGTTGAACCTGTTGAGAAGTGGAAGGAAACTCTTCTGGTCTCCCTTCCGGCCAAGAGATCGCTGGTGCTTTCTTGGACTTTGAAGGCTTCGAAATGCAGGGACTGAAGGAGAAATACGCTTTTAAAGGTTTGCTCTGTTGCGTTTTAGGTATACATTATAAGTATTGCCGGGGCACACCAGTGTAAAATAAATAAATAAATAAATAAATAAATAAAAGTTTGGGCAGGCATGGCCCATAACATCACCCCATTTCATTCTGTCAGTGTTTGGGGGAAGGAAGGAAGGAAGGAAGGAAGGAAGGAAGGAAGGAAGGAAGGAAAATCTGAAAACACCAGCTAACTTTTTTTTCATATCTGTGTACTTTTGGTGCAAGATTTAAGGGCTGGTTTGCCATCCTCTCAAGAACTCCCGGGATGTAGCTCCCTGCTCACAGGTTGGTGTCATGCAAGTGTTCAAAATATGCGCAGAGACATAAACTGTGGTCCCAATTTTCTCTCTTGTACGTGTCCGTGAGGAAGAGCCATGATTCAGAACTGGAGCTCCAACGACTGTTTGCAAGATTTCCCAGATTCAAAATGCAATGTTGAAGCCAACATATCCATTCTGAAATAGGAACTGGACTCCGCTATCTGAAGTTAGCACAACTGGTACGACATGAAACGCTATTCTGGCTGTCAGGTTTTTCTCAGCCACCCCCTCTCTCAAAAAAATGCTTGAAGGTCTGGTGCTATTTATTTTCAAAAATGGCAAATGTAGAAATTTCTAATAAGCAATCCATGCAATGCCCTTTACCCTTGAAGCCCCCCAAGCCCAAAAACGATTGCTGGCCTAGGCCGACCCCATTTTCGATAGTTGTGTGTGTGTGTTTCTAGCTTGCAGCTGTGCACCGTATTTGACTGGCGCCAGGTGTTTTGACATGCATCACATTAATTTAGAGATGCTGTCTCAGAAAAAGATGTTAGTAGAATTGTATATTCCTCCACCACAGTATTCAACATGCTGGACTTTCTTTGTTGCAGAATGCTCTGCCTGGGTCCTAGTGCCTACCTAGATCTGCTAGGTTTTGACAAAGTGAGTGCGAAAAAAATGAGCATTCTCAAATTTGTTCAGGACTATCTTCTAATGCGGATGCATACGGTTTTCTTGACTGCTGCACCTCAACTGACCGTAGCAACATCTTTTTCTGAGACAGAATATAACCATGCATGGTTCACTCTGGTCAGTAAAACCTCTCTAGGGTTGATTCCACACTTGGGTTATCGACCTAAGTTCGAGCTGTGTTCGACCTAAGTGCTCCGCATAACCACTGGGATCGACATGGTTTTGTCCCAGTTTCGCCCCGTGTAACGGTCAAATTTCCAACTCCAGTTGGGAACCACTACCTTTTCAGGGAACCATGCTCGAACTCAGCTCGATTCCAGTAAAGTGTGGAATCTCTGGTGCCAGGAGTCCCCCATTCAGCCAATCACAGCGGAGTGTTTAGGGCATGCGTACAGCTGGCCAATCAAAAAACGCCACCTTCGTCCCTCCATTCCTGTGGCAGTTTTTTTAATAACGTGTGTGGGGATAGACGAAACATGGCCGTAGAACAGCAGCCAATCAGAACGGAGTGGCGAAGAGGCACAGGATGATCCCGCCCTCCGAGCTGGGTTCAAGCTGGTTGCAGTGGGGAACAACAATGGCTTCGACCTAGGTCTGTACCCTTCTCAGGGAACTGGGTCGAACCTATTTTACTTGTGTGCGGAATCGCCCTAGGTTTCTAGAAATGCAAGACTTTCTACCTGCTGAGCCCTTCATATTTGCACCACGTTGGCCCCTTCCGCACATGCAGAATAATGTGCTTTCAATCCGCTTTCAATGCACTTTCGCAGCTGGATTTTACTGTGTGGAATAGCAAAATCCACTTGCAAACAACTGCGAAGGTGGCTTGAAAGTGCATTGTTCTGCATGTGTGGAAGGGATCTTTGAGTCACAACTGACGGTTTTGAAGGAAGGGGTTAGAGCAACCCATGCGACAGGATCTGAGTATCACCCTCACGAGCACAAACACCAAAACCCATTTCTCTCGTGGAATCATTCTTTGCACACTGTGGGCATGCTGGGTGACCTCTGTGTGCATGGAGCATTGGAGGGCTCCAGAATGATGGTGAGGACACAGAAACAGAGATAGGAAAGGCTGCTTTCTGTCCCCTCGCCCAAAGGCTATGAGAGTCACCAGAATCCATCAGGTTCAGAGAACTGAGGTAAGATCACGTGAGTCTATAGGACGAAAAGCAGAAAGGAATTGGTTTTTACACCTTTGGTACAAGGAAAAGGCACTCATCTAACACTCTAAAGATCATGTTCTCTCTCTCTCTCTTTCTCTCTCTCTCTCTCTCTCGCATTGGGGACTTGAAAAGTTTGGAAAGAACGGGGAGATCCCCGTAAAGGGGTACTGGACGCATGTTTGCAATGGCGGGAGGAGAATCGGGCAGGAGCATATATGGGTTATCCAGCACAAACCGGGTAAGGGGAACAAAATCTTTGGTATCAGACGTGATTTTCAAATCACAAAAATCGAAAATTCAAGTGAGGTAGCCTATATTTTTGGGTTCTCACTAAAAATGTCTTTGCATGTTCAGGACCTGTCACGCGACAGCACTTTCTCTCTTTCCGGCGGTGTTCTTCTCGTTCGACGCCAGGCCCTGGGTCGTTGTTGCTGTGTTATTATTATTCTTTTTTTGAGGGGGGTGGCGGCTTCTCAGCCCTTAAATACTTCACAAAACCAGGTTTGGGAATCCACCGTTCTCCTCTTCCATCGTTTGTTTGCGTTGACACGTCACGACGAGACAAGAAGACACGGCAGGGCGAGGTGGGGGACACTCGAGGGGGCCGGATTGGGGAAAATAGAACATTTTGTTTGGCTTCCCTCCCCTTTTTTATCCTTTGGCAAAACATCCCTTGGCATTTTACTACATGTTCCTCCTGCAGCTCAGTTCTCTCTTCTGAAGCTGTTTTGGTTGGTTCAGCCAGCTCCTCCCATCCTATATCCCACACCCGATGACCGTGCCCGATAGCTAAAATAGGGACTGAATCGGTTTTCAGATAGGATACATCGGAACAATCATGTCATATCTGTATAGTTTGTTTTTCCCTTCCTCCTTTCTGCTTCAGTGATGTTTGGTATATTTTTTCCTTTGTTGTTGTTGTTGTTGTTCATCCCAGAAAGTGCCTAGCCATCGCTTGACACGTTGTCTTCGTCATAAAGTGAAATCAAGAAACTTCTCACTGTGGATGGTACTCATTTACCCGCATCGATTTGATTTTGTACCATTTTTTTGTAAAAAAAAAAGAATCCCTTGTTATTCAGAGGGTGGCTAGGGTGGCATTCTCCCACCTGCGCTTCTTCTGGCCTTGTTTCCTTCTGTCCTCCTTGGCAGCCAGTCTCAGGAGATTTGATTGGTTAGCAGCATTGTGTGTCTGCTCAACCATGTCATTGGTCGGTTGTTGGTTTTGCCTGCAGGTTCTTTGGTCTCATCCCACAAGCCACCGTCGTCATCGTCGTCATCGAGAACACAGAGGAAATGTTCCTTCTATCACTGAAGAGAAATACTGTCATGTATCCATTTGTCATTATTTAAGGCAGCCTGTTAATTGGCACACACACACAAAAATCGGTTGTCTTTCGTACGTTGCCAGAGATCCTTTTGAGCATTTCAGAGAGTTTATTATTTTGGGGGATGAGGATGGGGGAACGCATTTCCTTTCCTTCTCCTCCCTCCATGCTGTGTGTGCGCACACGTGCATGTATGTGTGATATATTTATATTTTTATATATATATAAAACACACAGAGATTTAAGGTCCTGCCACCCTCCCCAGTCTTCCCAGTGTGGATTCTTTTGTGTTTTCTATTCTATTGTTGGTAACAGAGACAAGGAAAGGAGGCAGAAAGTGGGGTTGGTTGGATATTCGGGGAGGAGCCAGAATAAAACCGAGCTTAGGGCTGAGCTTGCTCAGAGACTGGAATAAAACCAAAGTCCTACAGAAGGTCAGCTGCCAATCCATTAACTGCAAAAGAAATTGCAACTCCTCCTTGTCCAATGTCTTCTTTCCTCTGATTTCTTTAAAGCAATTCTTTTTTTTAAATACCCGATTTATGTACCTAAAATGTGCTTCGTGACCCGCTTTAATTCTCGGTGACACAGTGCAACTTAGCTTGAATTCCCCATGACTGATTCCGGGGGTGGGGGAGGGTAGAGGAGAGCGGGGTTTGGTTCCATCACAATGTCTGCTCCTCCTCCCTCTCCACACACTTTGGCTTGGAATTTCTTTGAGAGGAACAATCAAAGAACAGGATAATTTTCTCTTGGGTGAGTCAGTTGATTTGGTACCATGTTGTGCACTTGGTGGTAATTGTAGTGTGTTTTCATGGATAGATACCACTTCTGCTAATGAACAGGTGATGCATGGGGTGAATAAAGGCCCAAGTTGGATGTGTGTGAGAAGGCCAAAGGGATGGTCAGGTGGGTGATGCTTTTGGAAATGCCCATACTTTTCCTCCACTGGTAATACAAATGCATTCCATTCTCTCCCCCACCAAAAAGAAAAAGAAGAAACTCTCCCCATGCATATTTGGCTTGGAAATGGAAGAACATCCCTGGACCACCTGAGTGCATGTTGCAGTCTGGTTTTTGTTCGGCAATAAGCCCTTGCCTTACGATTGCAAATTTATTCCCACACGACTCTATCGATTGCCTTTTCCCACGCTGAAAATGCATCCTAGCTCCCTGTCTGAAATAGAAGCCAGCTACTGGCTATTTCAAAACCTGGAATGCAACACACACTCTATTCACTCGGGTGTCGATTTAACCACTGCAGGGGAAAAAAACCTTGACTTTAATGTCTGGGAACCAGGGTTTGGAAAGCTTGTAGATTTCTCTGCTACTTGCCAAGCTGTGCTTGTCTCCTGTGGAACCAGGTCTCCCTATTCCTTGTTCTCCCATCCACACTTTTTGGGTGCTGGACTATTTTTTTAAGGCATACACCACCCACTGCAGATGCCTGACACCTGTCATCAAACGACAGGTGCTGCTTCTCTTCGGACAACTTCAGCCCACAACAACTCCCACCAAAGCATCTTCCATTAAATCTGCCCACCATATTCTCAGAGGGTTTGAGTCATATTCTAACGAGTAAAGGAATATTTCTTCCCTCCCTGCTCCTAGTCAGAAAAAAAAATGAGAAAGAGCACACATTCCTCGAGTGGCCCAGGATCCACTCAACTTCCTGTTTCCAGAGAACTGTCCATAGGATGAAATGGACCACCCAAATCACTTGTGAGCTTGGGTAGGATTTTAGATGGAGACAGAAACCGGATGTTTGCTCCGGATGCCCCCCGCAAGCATCCCAAAGCATCCGACAGTTGGATGGTTGAGAGATGTGTGGTGTGGCCCTGTCTACGGTTTCATGTATGTGTGCGCGGAGAAGGGAATGGGCACTTGCTTTGTGGAGTCAGAGGGGATGGGGCATGTGTGTGAAGAGAGACCTCATGCTTTGGAAAAAGTGCTTGTTGATGAAGACGGGACCCCGGGGTTGGTCCCCGGTTCCTCCTGCCAGCGGTGCATACACCGGCGACGGGCATTCATGAAGAAATTGCTGACTGTATTCAGCTCCAGGCCCAGCTGTTGGGAGATGGTCATCTGCATTTCTTTCGAGGGCCTCTTGTTCTCCTTGAAGATGGCGATCAAGGTGCGGCGCTGGAGGTCCGTGAAGACCAGACGTTGCTTCTTGGGCTGCAGGTTCCGGTCTTTCTGCTGCTCCTGTTCCTTACGTTTGCACGCTACAGGTTCGAGGGAGAAAAAAATAAACAAAAAGAATGCCACCGTTAAATCAGTGCGGACAAGAGACTGCTGCTAACTTTGTCAAAGATCCCCCCCCCCTGAACAGGTAACTCTACAGCAGCGGTTCTCAAACTGTGGGTCGCGACCCCTTTGGAGGTCGAACGACCCTTTCATGGGGGTCGCCTAAGGCCATTGGAAAACACATATCTCCAATGGTCTTAGGAGCTGAGACACAAATAATTTTATGGTTGGGGGTCACCACAACATGAGGAACTGTATTAAAGGGTCGTGGCATTAGGAAGGTTGAGAACCACTGCATTACAGTGTCCCTCGCCAAGGAACGGATCCTCCCCCATTACTTCTGTGGCAGTATGTAAGTTGTCTTTAAAAAAAGTTTGCCAAGGAATCCTAATTTCTGTTTTCCTTGATGCAAATTTGTACATATTTGTATATTTCAGCATAATCTTTTTTTTTGGTCTTCAGTTCTCCATAGGGGGTGGGGATTATGGGAAGCACTCAGCCATCAGATGGTTACAAGTCTTAGCAAACCCCATTGTGGCTTCAGAGGAAAATGGGCCAGACATTTTCTCATTCATTAGGACTAGAAACATTTCTCCCCTGCACACACAAAATCCAGAATTCTGTCAGGATGCAGAGTTCTGTACTGAGTCATACATTAATGAATCACCTCAGGGACATTTAGTTCATCACCGTTCTGGTCAGTGGCGGAGCATTAAGGGGACAGGGGGTGCGTCATGCACCGGGCACATGCCTGGGGGTAGAAAATCGCCCCCTGGCCCCTCCCCCTTTCCCCGTGCCCCCTGCAGCCCCCCCGCGGTGCCCCCCCAAAGCACACACACACACCGCCCCCCTTCCCATACTTACCTACATTCCTTTTCTTTTTTAGTACTTTTTAAGGCTGAAAAAAAGCGGCCTATTTACAGTTCAGGCTAAAAAATGCCTGAGGAACTACAGTTCCCAGGAGACCTCGGGGCTCACAAGGTCTCCTGGGAAGCATAGTTCCTCAGGCAGTTTTTTCCCTGAAAAAAGCAGCCCCAAAAAGCACTAGAAATAGAAAAGGAACGTAGGTAAGTGTGGGAAGGGGGCGGGGATATGTGCCACGGGGGGTGCGCGGGGGGGGCATGGGGGGCGGAAAAAACACACTGCGCACCGGGCGCAGTTTGGCCCAGCTACCCCTCTGGTTCTGGTAGAAAATGCATAGACTATGGTGACATCTTTTCTGTCTAATTTGCTACCACATCTTTTGCAATGAGTGATGCTACTGATATTTTCCTCCTGTAAATCTCTCCCTGTACACTGGTGTTCCAAACTACCTGGTCCTGTTTACTCCATTGCTTTGCTTTTTTAATGCCCAGATTCTGCGATGTACGCTGCATGTGTTTCCTCCCTCTGCATTAACAACGTGCTTATGTTCATTGATCAACCGCTGCTGTAAAGCAGTTTTGATGCGTGCATGTAGCATTCCTTGGTTGTTTGCTCTTACAGGCGCATGCACTTTTCTATCTCCTGAAATGCCACACAAAAACAGACGTGACGGGATCATACGACAGGTCACGTCAAGATCATTTTGGGTACGTTTCGCACATGCTCAGGAGCGCCAGTCAGTCAAATGCCCCGCAGAAAGACCTGTAGGCACAACTGGATTGCAACCGCTTTCTTGGCAGAGGTTCATCAATGTTCACTGTTCATTCAAAAACACCGCAATGGGGGAGAAGATGCAAATTCACTACAAGACATAACTAACTACACATGTTCAAATTTCAAAATGAACTTGAGACATTCTCCTAACAAAAGGAATTCCAGAGGGCTGGGGTACATGACAGAAGGATAAAGAAACAGAACAGAAGAAATCCACTCATCTTGAATTACAGTTAATTTTTAAAAAGTGTTTTGGTGAATAGGATGTTTGGGGCTTTGTTCTGTTTTTGGTTTGATATCCAGATCTAGACGTTGCAGTTGGACATGGACAATAGATTTTTTTTCCCCCTCAGAGAGCTGGAGGCAGATGGAAAGCAAGACGCTATTCAAGATACAACATTTTGTCTCGGCGAAACAGGTTCGGCAAGTTTTTTGCATCGTGTCAAAAACCTGCAGCACCTGTTGGACCAGAGAATTTTTTAAAAAGAATATGTAACGCCATGAGAAGCAATCTACTTTCAGCTCTCTTCAGACCCATTCTCCATCTCCAGCTTTCTATTCAGGCTTCTGAAATTTTCATGTCATATCGAGATGCAGCGTTCCTCCATTCCTCAATCAAAACCCACAGCAGAGCAATGAAAAACCTACCCTATGACCATCAGATGCTTGCAAAGGAAACAAACAAAAATAAACCTTTTTGGCATACAAAGTCACTTTTAAAAAAAAGAGAGACAGATTTGCAAATTAGAACTTGGATCATAGCATTTGGCTGCAGTCAATACGGTTTCATTTCCCACCCTTCCCCCACCTTCCCATCAAACCCCCCTCCCCCAATCGATTTGACCATTGATCTACTAATGCATCGATGTCCAAGCAAGCGGGGGGGGGGGGGAGAGAGAGAGAGAAGCCCTCTCCAGCTCAGCGCACGGAAAGCTTTGAAGCCACAGGGATTCTTCTGAGGAGGGGGTTTACTATGGGATGCGACTGGTATCCACAGGGCTTTCTTGCCCGTTCCAGCCGTTTTCAGTGTCTGAGTGCAAGACTTCGGGAGCTGCAACCGCTGAGCCGGGGCTGACTAATCTATTAGACACATTGGGGTGATTGCCTATAGGGGCAAAAGGGCACCCAAACCAGCCCCATCACGGCTTCAGCTAGTGATATAAATCCAAACTCTTCTTCTTCTTCTCTCTCCCAAACTCCACTCACCCCAGGCACCCAATCCCAAATCTCCCGAAACTGATAGTGATCATTTCCTAGGATGGCCAACTCCCAAGTGGATCTTGGAGATCTCCAGACAACTGATCCCCAGACACGAGAGAAAAGTTCCTACGGAGAAAATGGCTGTTTCAGAGGGGTGGACTCTAATACCACTGTATCCCCTTCCCAAACCCAGCCTTCCTCAGGTTCCACTCCCCCCCCCACCAAATCTCCACGTATTTTCCAACCCGCAGCTGGCAACTGGCAATTCTAGACCTCTCCTGGGGACAGAGACCCTTTCAACAGAGGCGTACCAAGGGTAAATGGCGCCCGGAGACAAATTGTCTCCAGGTTCCCCCCCCCGGCCTGGGGGGAGGGTGGTTCGATAGGGGGCAGAGTTGGGAGGGCAGAAGGGACTGCAGGCTGCTGGCTGGGAGCCCCGGGGTGGCAGAGCCGGGCACCCTCAGGTGCCCTCGTTCCTGCCCATGTCGATGACAACATGGCTGGGGTCAAGGGCGCTCGAAGATGACAAGTGCCCTCTTCGAGTGCCCTCTTCAAGTGCTCATCTTCGAGTGCCCTCAACCCCGCCCACGTCTCGTCGACATGGGCAGGGTTAAGGGCAGTGGTTCTCAACCTGGGGGCCGGGACCCCTTTCCCAGGGGTCACCTAAGACTCTGCATCAGCGTTCTCCATCTGTAAAATGGATAAATGTTAGGGTTGGGGGTCACCACAACATGAGGAACTGTATGAAAGGGCCGCGGCATTAGCAAGGTTGAGAACCACTGATCAAGGGCGCCTGGCTCTGCCCCCCACTGCCATCTTTCTGGTCACATGGGGGGGCGATTTTGCACCCCCATGTGACCAGAAGAGTGGTGCCTGGGGACAAGGGGTGCCCTTAACTTTTTAAAAAAAAGTTTCCAAAAGCAGACTCGCATGCTCGTACCCCTTATCCCTAGGCAAATACGCCACTGCCTTTCAACAGTTACAGGTAGAGTGTTGCTCCAATGGGGAGCATGTGAGTCTGCTTTGGGGAAAATTTTTAAAAAACCCCACTGATTCAAAGCACAAAATGTTGTCAATAACAAGCCATTTGGAATATATGTTTGATGGTGCAATCTCTCCAGGGAGCTCCTAGTTTCATTCCAGGCTCAACTTAGTATGCAGATTTTGATATCCAAATAGGGATGAGTGAATGTCACCTGTTTTGTTTTTTTGTATTCATATTCCTATTGTCTCTTGGCCCTGTGGCTTCCTCAGGCTCAGCCCTTCTGTGACATCAGAGCTTCCCAGCCAATGGCAGCCAATGCAGGAACCTTCCCCACTATAGGGATGAACAAATGTTCTCTGTTTTGTGTCTTTGCCGGACCGGCTTACGGTTTTGTTCACAGTTTTGATTCCTTGCTTTATCCTGCTGGTTTCATAGATTTCTCCGTGTCACATGAACACTTCATATAATTTCAATTTGCATTTTATACATTGTTTATCCATGCAGGGCGTGCCACGATATATACATGATATGTGTGTATTGCATAAGCCTGGTTTATTGATGCAGAAGGATTGTGAAGGTACCGTATATACTCGAGTATAAGCCGGCCCAAATATAAGCCGAGGCACCTAATTTTACCACAAAAAACTGGGAAAACGTATTGACTTGAGTATAAGCCTAGGGTGGGAAATGCAGCAGCTACTGTTAAATTTCAAAAATAAAAATAGATACCAATAAAATCACATTAATTGAGGCATCAGTAGGTTAAATGTTTTTGAATTTTTATTTCAAAGAAAAACAGTAAACGAGCTCCGTAAGCGGAAAAGAGGGTCAGCAAAAACAATATGGTATCAACAATAACTTTAATAGTACAAAAACCTTAGCTCAGTCAGCAACCATGATGTCATACAATTCAGCAGCCTAGGAATCTCAAGTCCCCTGATTTCTTTAAGCAAAGTTTCTGGGCCTCAAGGCTATGAAAGAGGCTTGAAAGCACGCCCTCCCCTGGACTAGCAGAAGCAGAATAATGCAAACACAGTCTCAGGACCCTACTGTGTAGGCTCACTAAATACCCAAACTCCTTAGCTACCGTATATACTCAAGTATAAGCCGACCCGAATAAAAAATGTGCTGAAAAAGTCGGCTTATACACAAATATATATGGTACATATGTATTTCTAGGGGAGATCAAAGAACAGAAAACATCGCAAAATTAGGGTCATGGGATCAATTCAGGCAAGGAAGAAGCAAAATTGAAACGGGCATTTTCAGGGTGAAATAGTAGAAGTGGAATGTCTAAAATCAAAACTTGATCAACCCCTTACCAAGCTGAGGCCAAGGTGCCCTCTGAATTGCTTGCTCCAGGCAACCGAGATTGGCCGTTGTGGGTTTTCTGAGCTGTGTGGCTGTGCCGGGGTTACAGCAGTGTTGGGATCCAAAAATTTTAGTAACAGGTTCCCTCGCCAGCCGGCCCTCAGCAAAGGGGGCAGAGGCGTACCTAGGCAAACCTGAGCCCTGGGCAAAACCTGAGTTGGATGCCCCCCCATGGGCAGCCACCCCACCATGACCCCCCCCCCAATTTTTTTGCACCAGGTCATTTCTAAATCATCATCACATTAGAGAAAATGCCCCAACTCACAAATCTGAACACAGCAATGGCGAAACACACAGGTTCTTTGATAGAGACTGGTGAGATAAAAGGTACGAAAGGCTGAGAATCCATGAATGGCAGTACCTGAAAGGGATTAACCCAGTTCAGGAGTTACATTATTAGTCGCAATTGCTATATGGAACCTTCACGTTCAAAGGCAGGATGCCTCTCGGGGAGGCGAAGGCGTGGAGATGGAAAAACGGACCCAATTAGTAACCCCCTCTCAGCACACACAAATAATTAGTAACCCACTCTCAGGAACTGGTGAGAACCTGCTGGATCCCACCTCTGGGTTACAGTACAGATCAATTCACGGAGAAAATGGACATTTTGGAAGAGGGACCCTATGGCATTTTACCCAGCTGAAGTCCCTCCCCTCCCCAAAAGCCACCTTCCTCAGGCGCCACCCCCAAAATCTCCCAACCAGAACTGGCAACCCTTCATCTAGTCCAAAGCAGCTGGAATAGTCCTGATCAAGGAAGCTAAGAATGGTCGACTCCGGTCAGTATTTGGAGGGAAGACCGCCTTAGAAGTCCAGGGTTGCTATGCAGAGGCAGGCAATGGCAAACCACCTCTGTGTGTCTCTTGCCTTCACCTTAATGGTTTGGGTTCACCCAACCTTATCAGATCTTGGAAGCTGAGTAGGGTTGACCCCAGTCAGTACTTGGATG